>NC_142803.1:29822214-30122214 GCF_049724085.1 Artemia sp. Qi Xiang Cuo | reverse complement strand
AGTGACTAGGTAAACCCCGACAAACACTACTGAAATAATCCAACTTGCATTTCAACGAAAAAAAAAATCCAAAATGAACTTTGAAACATCAAGATAATGTAACAGTAACAAGGTAAACCATGAGAAAACAGTACTGAAAGATGCCAACTCTTACATTTCAATGAATGAAATCAAAAATGAACTTTGAAACATCAAGAGAATGTAGCAGTGAAAAGGTATACCGCGAGAAAACACTACTGAAATATTCCAACTCTTACAGTTCAACAAAAAAAATCAAAAATGAACTTTGAAACATCTTCAGAATGTAACAATGAGAAGGTAAACAATGACAGACACTACTGAAATATTCCAACTCTTACATTTCAACGAAATAAATCCAAAATTAACTTTGAAAAATCCAGAGAATGTAATAGTGACAAGGTAAACCACGACAAAGCACTACTGAAATATTCCAACTCTTACATTTCAAGGAAAAAAAAATCTAAAATGAACTTTTAAACATCAAGATAATGTAACAGTGACTAGGTAAACCACGACAAACACTACTGAAATAATACAACTTGCATTTCAACGAAAAAAAAATCCAAAATGAACTTTGAAACATCAAGATAATGTAACAGTAACAAGGTAAACCACGAGAAAACAGTACTGAAATATGCCAACTCTTACATTTCAATGAATGAAATCAAAAATGAACTTTGAAACATCAAGAGAATGTAGCAGTGACAAGGTATACCATAACAAAACAGTACTTAAATATTCCAACTCTTAAAGTTCAACGAAAAAAAAAATCAAAAATTAATTTAGAAACATCTTCAGAAGGTAACAGTGACAAGTAAACCACGACGAACACTACTGATATATTACAACTTTTACATTTCAACGGAAAAAATACAAAATAAACTTTGCAAAATCCAGAGAATGTAACAGTGACAAGGTAAACCACGACAAAACACTACTGAAAAATTACAACTCTTACATTTCAAGGAAAAAAAAATCTAAAATGAACTTTGAAACATCAAGACAACAGTGACAAGGTAAACCATGACAAAACACTACTGAAATTTTCCAACTCTTGCATTTCAATGAAAAAAATCCAAAATGAACTTTGAAACATCTTCAGAATGTAACAGTGACATGGTAAACCCCGGCTAAGCACTACTGAAATATTCCAACTCTTACTTTTCAAGGAAAAAAACTAAAATGAACTTTGAAACATCAAGAGAATTTAACAGTGACAAGGTAAACCACGTAAAAACACTACTGAAATAATCCAACTCTTACATTTCAAAGAAAAAAAAATCCAAAATGAACTTTGAAAAATCAAGAGAAAGCAACAGTGACAAGGTAAACCACGACAAAACACTACTGAAATATTCCAACTCTTACATTTCAAGGAAAAAAAACTAAAATGAGCTTTGAAACATCAAGAGAATGTAACAGTGACAAGGTAAACCACGAGAAAGCACTACTGAAATATACCAACTCTTGAATTTCAACGAGAAAAAATCCAAAATGAACTTTGAAACATCTTCAGAATGTAACAGTGAAAAGGTAAACCATGAAAAAACACGACTGAAATATTCCAACTCCTACATTTCAACGAAAGAAATCCAAAATGAACTTTGGAAAATCAAGAGAATGTAACAGTGACAAGGTAAAACACGACAAAACACTACTGAAATATTCCAACTCTTACAAACATCAAGAGAATGTAATAATGACAAGGTAAACCACGAGAAACACTACTGAAATATTCCAACTCTTACATTTCAACGAAAGAAATCCAGTATGAACTTTGAAAAATCTTCAGAATGTAACGGTGACAAGGTAAACCACGACGAGATGTAAAACAAAATTTGAAAAAATACTGTGTTAAAAAAAAATAAAGAAAAGTGTAAAGAAATGGTGGGTGGAGGGGCCTCTGGGGGCCCGGTGGCAGGGGGCCCCTTTGGGGGCCCGGAGAAAGGGGGGCCCTTTTGGGTTCCTCTAAAATGTCTCAAACTTTGTTGCCCAAATAATCCCTAAAATGCCAATTAATTTTTTTTTTGTCCAAATAATCCCCTAAAAGTAATTCCTGCGCGTTGCTTTGTTTCGGCATCCCTGCGCTGTCACACTTGAAATTCCCAGGAAACCATTTCCCGCGTAAAATATATTCAATCTTAAGGTTTCGAAAGAATATTAATTTATCTCTCAGACCTAAAGATCAGAGAAGCCATATTTAAAAATAGAATATTAATTTATCTCTCAGACTTAAAAATCAGAGAAGCCATATTTAAAAATAGAATATTAATTTATCTCTCGGACCTAAAGACCCGAGAAGCCATATTTTAAAATGAAATCCCCTCATAATAGAACTACCAGTCGATTATGCAAATCAATTTTTCAGAATTCTAGTTCCCCTTCGTAGATCAATACACTTAGAATAAATTATGCAACATTAGTGAAGATATTGCGTCACTCCCGTCTATATCCATTAGGCTTAGAAACATCCCCTGATTGACCTTGAAAGAGGTTCATTGACCCGTTAGACTCGTTCATAGATGGCAGCAATGGTGCCCCTTCCGTATGTAATTACCCCTTTCTACTTACTTTCAGTTGAAAAACTTGTTTTTTTATTTAATTTCTGATCTTTTTTTAAATAATGCTGGGAAATCCAGCACCCCCTTCATAGCAACTTCCCTTCCCTTATGAAAACTTCCTTCATGGAAAGATCCTCCCACATAAATTAAAATAGATTAAATTAGATTAGAATTAAAATTAATTAAATTAAATTAGAATTCAAAATAGGTTATATATATATATATATATATATATATATATATATATATATATATATATATATAATAGGTATATATATATATATATATATATATATATATATATATATATATATATATATATATATATATATATATATATATATATATATATATATATATATATATATATATATATATATATATATATATATATATATATATATATATAATTAGTTCAGATGTTTATAGGAATTATAAGTAGGTTTCGAAGTCTCAAGTTGGTTTTAAAGGCATTTTGAGAAAGTTTCTGCCAAAATAAGTGTTCCAGGGTAATTGGCCCGCTAATGGCAGATTGTTGTAGGCTTGTTGTTGTAGTAGTTGTTGTAGGCTTGTATTTCTACTGATCTTAAGTTTAATACGGCCTTTACTTAAAAATTTTATATATATATATATATATATATATATATATATATATATATATATATATATATATATATATATATATATATATATATATATATATATATATATATATATATATATATATATATATATATATATATATATATATATATATATATATATATATATTTTAAAGTAAAGGCCGTATTAAACTTAAGATCAGTAGAAACACAAGCCTACAACAACTCAAACTCAAAACGACCAGAAATTATTATTAAAGAATAAAAAAGGAAAGGGGAATAATTGGTATGGCTGTAACACTGCATATAAATTTATATAAATGTATATATAGTAGGCTGTAATAATGCAAAAGGTAAGTATAACATTGGTTTAAGAATGGAAAGAAAGACAAAGAATGAATTTACAATGATAATAAAGTTAAAAATAAGTTTTATTTGAACAATGCCATAAAGCGATGACATTTGATTATGATATTTGGTGCTTCGCATTGATATTTCAGTTTTAAAAGTTTTATCAATTTTTTCTCAAAGGGAAATTACGTGGTGGGCATGAATTTAGACTTGCAGCTAAATTAAATATAGTCACTTCCACTTTTCACATATGTTTATTGAGATTAGTTTGATTTTTATTGTCTGTAGTACTGAGGAACTCATCAAGGAGATAATCAAACACAAGTTTTAAAAAATTTCTGAATTTTCTGAAACTCCCTCAATTTTCTGAAAACTCACTAAGAATTTTACGAAAAACACTTCTTAACAGACGTTTTGTATTTTATTGGAGAGGGCTACTGTGACGACCTTTACCGCAGCAACCTATAATAAAAACCCAAGTCTTAAAATTGATCTGAATCAGGAACCCTTATCACTCTTTAAATTCACAAAGTGCAAAGATTTTCAAACAGAGGTGTTATTCTTTAAAGTTCAGGAAAGGTCTGCCCATTTCATACGAAAACATTTATTGAAAACGAAACTAGTCTTATCTAGAAAATAAATATCGTAGAAAATAAATATCACGACGTGAAAAAAAATTATAAACCATCCAGTGGCGGATCCAGAGGGGGGCGAGGGGTTCCCCCCTAAAGTAGTCTAAAGTAGAGTAAATTACCTAATTAACGCAAGTTTGCATTAATTAAACTTGCTCCTAACGTAAGTTTATCGTATCAACCTATTTCCCCCCCCCCCCAAAAGATCCTGGATTCGCCCCTGAAAGCATCACACCTATTCCACCAGTTATTAGAAGAAGAAAAAATTCCTTATTTTCTCAAATTTCATCAACCCCCCCCTTTTTTATAAAATCCTACATAGGCCAATCAGTTGAGTCCACGTGAATATAAATAATAAATTAAGTCACAATTTGAATATAAATTAAGTCATACCTGTGAGATGGGACACTTGCAAACCACTTGGCCGGCTCACCAAGTTTTTTTCTGCTTTCGCAATTACGAATAATGCACTTTGTAACCATTTCTCATTGATTGACGCATACACAATAACCCATAAGTGCAGAAATAAGTGGGAGGAGCTTTTTGTTCGCACCGAGAATGAAGAGCCAGAAATCATCTGCGGTAAACTTACTGCCTAATTAAATAAACTGTGATAAAACTATACAAGTGCTGTATCAAGTATAACTCACGAAAATCTTGTTAATCTTGTTGGAAAAGCAGTTGATAAAAGGCCCTCCATCACACTATCGACTGCCCCCCCCTAGACAATTTATTCGCCTACACCCATTTCACTATATGGTTCAAACAAACACGCAAAATAACGTTAAACAGCTTAGTGTTCCTTAAAAAAAATTTGAGGGTATGAGTAAAGGGGTACATATACCTCAAATTATTGGAAAACGGAGTCATAGATTCGCCGTGGCATTCAGTAAGATCCAAAGAATTTAATTAAAAGGGAGCACACACAAAAGCCAAATTAGGCCAGTAGCCTATGAGAAATCGCAAAATACCCAAGGCAATGAACAAGTGTCAGTGGGGTGCCCTGGGTCTATCAAAATATTTCAATGGTTTCCCAGGGAATTTTATATCATTTTCTTCTGTCTCCACTTTAAATAAAAAATCAAAAAATTATCTTTTTGGCATCCCTGCTTTCAATAAAAAAATGAGGTATTATCATTTAAAAAAGATAGCCTCCTATCCCCCCCCTGTAGGCAATAATTTACAATTTATATATGAATTATATTTTTGGGTAACTTCCGTTTCAATCTTTAATTCCCCAACCTTGCACATAGATTAGTCTATAGCTAAATTTAGTCTCAATAGAAGGTTTTTTTTTTTGGGGGGGGGGGGGTAAAAATGTTTCAGAAAGAAGATTGTATTTTCTATCAGATGTTCAACAATTGAGTATTAAACATAAATGAAATCTTATCTAAAAACAGCAAAAGAAAAAAAATTCTGCAAACTTACAATTTAGCTGTAGAAACAATCTGTCGGCTGTCAATTTCAAAATCCAACTGAAGGCTGAAGATGTATAGTAGTAAATGCGTTCTATAATTCTATTCAACTTGAAAATAAAATTCTTGACTACGAATGATGTAAGAAATAGCGATTGGGAAACTACATTCAAAATGATTTAAACTCATTTCATAAAGAGGATACTTTTTTTGTCAACATATGAAGAACCGTGTATATTGCAATATTTTCAATTGCAAATTGCATCTGTCTGGTTTTTATGCAAAGTAACAAAAGAGATGAAAATTAACGAACAAGAGAGTAGTGAAGAATTATGGTATGCAAACTAATATTTGGCAGCGAAAGTCTCTGGTGATAAATCGCTAGGGGGGGGGGGCACCGTGATTGCATGATTTTTGGAGATTCGGGGAACCAATTTTTTTTCGGGGTGATGCATAGATTTTCGGGGAAATACCCAAAAATTCGGGGGTAATGCAAGCCCTGAGTAGCAATGCATCTATTGATTGAAAGCGTACATTCAAGCGTGCATTCACTATCTATTAGGCACTTTCAAGTGAACATTCTAATCGTATATTCACGCCTACAAGAATATGGTCAAAAGTGTATACAGTATGAACGGTACATCGGAATTGCGCAAGAAAAACCCATGCCTGAGACATTAAACTCACGCGTGAATATTTTAAAAGTTGGCACACTATAATGCATGTTATGAAACTAAAGTCGAGGTTGTTTAAACTTGGCAAGGCATAATGTGGTCATACATGTCTTGAGAGTATGGTCGTAATAATATAATGTGGTCAAACAGGTTTTTTTCTGTTACTGTTGTCAATTGCACAATGAATGTACGTCATGACTTCATGTGTACATTCTTAAAAAAACTGGTATGTTATAAAGTAGTCAAACATGTTTCGGGATCATGCACGAAATTATGCCAAGTTTTTCAACCAGACTGGTTTTTTGAAAGCATAGTGTGTACATGTCTGTAGGCTTTGTTATTAAAAACTTGGACACTAAAATCAGAATTGTTTGATTGACATTTAAAAAGGGGTAATGAGATTTGCGAATTGGAGTGTAGGATTCGCGAATTTGATCCTATTAAAGATTTACATGAAATAAAAATTTTTAACTAGAAATGGCTGAAAAGTGTTTTTGGGGAGATGAGGTGATAGTGTACTGTACAATACACATGTGATGTTTGGACAGAGTTGTCAATTTAAAATAGTTTAACTTGCCCGCCGTTCCCCAATTTCGGAGGGCAGGGGAGGGGGGGGGACAATGTGTGAGGGGCAACAAACCATAATCCGAGTCATAACTAAATGGGAACTGGCTCAAGGGCAATGCTCAGAGGCCATGTGGGCTCCCCTTTCGTTGGGCAGGGGAGGGGGAGGTACATTATTGCGGGCCAGCCAAATACACACAGACTCGAAAATAAACGCGAACCACATCACGGGCAAGGCGCAGAGGCCCTTCGTTCCCACCTTTCTGAGGGCAGGGGAGGGGGTTCAATTTTGGAGGGAAAACCAAAAATACTCAGAATCGAAAATAAATGGGATCTGCCTCAAGGGGAAGGCTCAGAGGCCCTTCGTTCCCCCATTTCTGAGGGCAGGGGAGGGGGGGGGGGTTAATTTTGGAGGGAAAACCAAAAATACTCACAATCGAAAATAAACGGTATCGGCCTCAAGGGCAAGGCTCAGAAGCCCCTCCTTCCCCCATTTCTGAGGGCAGGGGCGGGGGGGGTCAATTTTGGAGGGAAAACCAAAAATACTCAGGATCGAAAAAAACGGGATCTGCCTCAAGGGAAGGCTCAGCGGCCCCTCCTTCCCCCATTTCTGAGGGCAGGGGGGGGTCAATTTTGGAGGGAAAACAAAAAATACTCAGAATCTAAAATTACTGGTATCTGCCTTAAGGGGAAGGCTCAGAGGCCCCTCCTTCCCCCTGTTCTGAGGGCAGGGGAGGGGGGGGGTTAATTTTGGAGGAAAAACCAGAAATACTCAGAATCGAAAATAAACGGGATCTGCCTCAAGGGCAATGCTCAGAGGCCCCTCCTTTCACCATTTCTGAGGGCAGGGGAGGGGGGGGGGTCAATTTTGGAGGGGAAACAAAAATGCTCAGAATCGAAGATAATTTCTATTCATCTTAGTTTTTAACGATGCTCCTTATTTCTAGTTGAAAATGCTTTTTTTTAATTTAATTGGGAATGAAAAGTCAAACTCTAACATAAGGAACAAGGTATTTTGGAGGGGTTATCTGATGAAATAATTTAGGTCGTATGATCAATTTAATTTGTTTTTTAAATTCAATAGTTTTTCAGTAAGGACACTCGATATCCTAAAAGTGTCTGATTAAAACTTTTACCTTGAGCATCGATGTTGTTAGCAGAATTTCAAAAAAGAATTGTTTATGAGGGTTGGCGTATCTGATGAAATAATTTAGTTCATATGATCAATTAAATTTATTTTTTAATTCAGTAGTTTTTCAGTAAGGACACTCGATATCCTTAAAGTATTTGATTCAAACTTTTACCTTGAGCATCGATGTTGTTAGCAGAATTTCAAAAAAGGATCGCTTATGAGGGCTGGTGTATCTGATGAAATAATTTAGGTCGTATGATCAATTTAATTTATTTTTTAATTCAGTTGTTTTTCAGTAAGGACACTCGATATCCTAAAAGTGTTTGATTCAAACTTTTACCCTGAGCATCTATGCTGTTAGCAGAATTTCAAAAAAGGATTGTTTATGAGTGCTGGAGTATCTGATGAAATAATTTAGGTCGTATGATCAATTTATTTTATTTTTTAATTCAGTAGTTTTTCAGTAAGGACACTCGATATCCTAAAAGTGTTTGATTCAAACTTTTACCTTGAGCATCTATGTTGTTAGAAGAATTTCAAAAAGGATCTTTTATGAGTGCTGGCGTATCTTATGAAATAATTTAGGTCTTATGATAAATTTAATTTATTTTTTAATTCAGTAGTTTTTTTCAGTAAGGACACTCGATATCCTAAAAGTGTTTGATTCAAACTTTTACCTTGAGAATCGATGTTGTTGGGTCCCAGTCCACCAGCTTGAATGATGGAAATCCACTAGCTCAGTATTTGGGTCTTAGTCCACCAGCCTTAATGGTGGAAATCCACTAGCTCAGTATTGGGGTCTCAGTCCACCAGCCTGAATGGTGGAAATTCACTAGCTCAGAATTGGGGTCTTAGTCCACCAGCCTGAATGGTGGAAATTCACTAGCTAAAAATTGGGGTCTTAGTCCACCAGCCTGAATGGTTGAAATTCACTAGCTCAGAATTGGGGTCTTAGTCAGTGTTCAGATTGGAGCGTTGGGGTCCGACTATCTGGGCTTTATATGTCAAGGTCTGAATGCTAAGCGATGGACATGAGCTCGATTGGGACCCCATTGTGAAAATGGAAAACAAAAAACAAAAATATATTGTTGGTATGAATGTAGAGCATGGCATGGTTACCGCTAGGGCAACAGTCTAACCGTTGACGGTTTTAGGTATCCGTGAATAAGTTCTAAGGCTAGAGTGGAAGTTGGGACAAATTTTTGGAGGTGCCCACCTCATCTGCCCAGAGTCTCAGGCAAGTGACCCTAAATTTGAAAAAGTGGAAATTGGCTCAGATTTTCTAGAGTCTCCGGCAGGTGACCCAAAAATTTAAAAAACACACAGAGACGACAGACACAAAGAGATGAATCACACACAGAGAGGACAAACACACAGAAAAGACACATAGAGACGACACATGCACAGAGACGGCACATTCAAAGTGACAACTTACAAATAGAGACGACACACACACAGAGACGACAAGCACACAGAAACGACACACACACACACACACAGAGACGACACACACATAGAGACAACACAAACACAGAGACGACAACACATAGAGAGACGACACGCACACAGAGAAGACAAACACACAGAGACAACACACACACAGATACGAAACACCCACAGAGACGACACAGTCACAGATACGACACACACACACAGAGTCCACTCACCCACAGAGAGGACAAACATACAGAGACGACAGACACAAAGAGACGAATCACACACAGACATGACAAACACACAAAAACGAGACATAGAGACGACATTAGCACAGAGACGATACACACACACAGAGTCAACACACACAGAGAGACGAAACATGGCATATATGACGAAAAAATTTAGGTTGTATGATCAATTTAATTTATTTTTTTTAATACAGTAGTTTTTTTTAGTAAGGACACTCAAGACAACACGCACACAGAGAGAATACACACACACAGATACAAAACACACACAGAGACGACACACACACAGAGATGACATACTCAAAGTGACAATTTACACATAGAGACGATAGACACACACACACACACACAGAGACGACAAACTCACAGAGACGAGACACATAGAGAGACGACTAACACACAGAGAGACGACAAACACACAGAGACAACACAAACACAAAGAGACGACACACACACACAGATACGAAACACACAAAGAGACTTAATTCAGTAGTTTTTTTCAGTAAGGACACTCGATATCCTAAAAGTGTTTGATTCAAACTTTTCCTTGAGAATCGATGTTTTTGGGTCCCAGTCCACCAGCCTGAATGGTGGAAATCCACTAGCTCAGTATTGGGGTCTTAGTCCACCAGCCTGAATGGTGGAAATCCACTAGCTCAATATTGGGGTCTCAGTCCACCAGCCTGAATGGTGGATATTCACTAGCTCAGAATTGGGGTCTTAGTCCACCATTCTGAATGGTGGAAATTCACTAGCTCAGAATTGGGGTCTTAGCCCACCAGCCTGAATGGTTGAAATTCACTAGCTCAGAATTGGGGTCTTAGTGTTCAGATTGGAGCGTTGGGGTCCGACTATCTGGGCTTTATTTGTCAAGGTCTGAAAGCTAAGCGATGGACATGAGCTCGATTGGGACCCCATTGTGAAAATGGAAAACAAAAAACAAAAATATATTGTTGGTATGTGTGTGTGTAGAGCACGGCATGGTTACCGCTAGGGCAACAGTCTAACCGTTGACGGTTTTTGGTATCCGTGAAAAAGTTCTAAGGCTAGAGTGGAAGCTGGGAAGAATTTTCCGAGGTGTCCACCTCACCTGCCCAGTGTCTCAGGCAAGTGACCCTAAATTTGAAAAAGCGTAAATTGGCTCAGATTTTCTAAACTGAGCTGAGGCAATGAATAGATACTATTTGGAAAGTGATAGGAGATGGTCGGCATCCGTGAACAAGTGCTAAATTGAGAGAGGAATTTGGGACAATATTTGGGGGTGCCCATCCGCCCAGAGTCTCCGGCAGGTGACTCAAAAATTTAAAAAACACAGAGAGACGACAGACACAAAGAGACGAATCACACACAGAGAGGACAAACACACAGAAACGACACATAGAGACGACACATGCACAGAGACGATACATACACACACACTGAGTCAACACACACAGAGAGACGAGACACACACACAGAAATGACAAACACACATAGAGACGACACACACAAAGAGACGTCACACCCACAGATACGAAACATACATAGAGACGACACACACATAGAGACAACACACACACACAGAGACAACATCCACAAAGAGACTACACACACATACAGAGACGACAAACACAAAGAGACGACTTACACATAGAGAACACACACACACAGATGCGAAAAACACACATAGAAGACACACAGAGAGAGAACACACACACACAGAAACGACACACATAAAGTTACAACTTATACATAGAGACGACACACACACAGAGACGACACACTCAAAGTGACGACTTACACATAGAGACGACACACACACAGAGACGTACAAACACACAGAGACGACACACATAGAGAGACGAGACGCACACAGAGACGACAAACACACAGAGACAACACACACACAGATACGAAACGCACAAAGAGACGACAAACACACTGAGACGAAAAACAAACAGAAAAAACACACACACAGAGACGACACACACATAGAGACAACACAGACATAGAGATGACAGACACACATACGAAACACCCACAGAGACGACACATGCACAGAGACGACACATACACACAGAGTCCACTCACACACAGAGACGACAGACACAAAGAGACGAATCACACACAGAGAGGACAAACACACAGAAACGACACATAGAGACGACACATGCACAGAGACGATACACACACACAAAGTCAACACACACAGAGAGACGATACACACACACAGATATTACAAACACACATAGATACTAAACAAACAAATAGACGTCACACACACACAGATACGAAACACACATAGAGACGACACACACATAGAGGCAACACACACACAGAGACAACATCCACACAGGGACGACACACACACACACAGAAACGACACACACATAGAGACGACACACTCAAAGAAACGACTAACACAAAGAGACGACACAAACACAGAGACGATACAGAAACCACACACACACACACAGAGACGACAAACACATAGAGACAACACAGACACAGAGATACTCACACACAGAGACGACAACACATAGAGAGACGACACGCACACAGAGACGACAAACATACAGAGACAACACACACACAGATACGAAACACCCGCAGAGACGACACATGCACAGAGACGACACACACATACAGAGTCCACTCACACACAGAGATTACAAACACACAGATACGACAGACACAAAGAGACGAATCACACACGGAGAGGACAAACACACAGAAACGACACATAGAGACGACACGTGCACAGAGACGATACACATAAACACAGAGTCAACACAAACAGAGAGACGAGACATGGGGTATCTGATGAAATAATTTAGGTCGTATGATCAATTTAATTTTTTTTTTAATACAGTAGTTTTTTTTTAGTAAGGACACTCAAGACAACACGCACACAGAGAGAACACACACACACAGATACGAAACACACACAAAGACGACACACACACAGAGACGACATACTCAAAGTAACGACTTACACATAGAGACGACACACACAGACACACACACACAGACAGACAAACACACAGAGACGAGACACATAAAGAGACGACACACACACAAACACACAGAGATGACAAACACAAAGAGACAACACACACACAAAGAGACGACACACACACATACACATGAACGAAACAAACAAAGAGACGACACACGCACGGAGTTTCTGATCGTTTAAGTTTTGATGTTAGTGTTGTCAGTCAAAAGCTATGAGCTTGAGAAAAGAGCTGGAGAAAATTGCCTGATTATGCCCCCCTCCGCGCCGGAGGGGGGCATTCTTGTCGACTTTTGGAGGGTGTTTCCCCATTTTTAGATAATCAGGCAATTTTCTCAAGCTTTTTTCTCAAGCTCCGGAGGGGGGCATTCCTGTCAACTTTTGGAGGGTGTTTCCCCATTTTTCGATAATCAGGCAATTTTCTCAAGCTCTTTTCTCAAGCTCATAGCTTTTGACTGACAACACTAACATCAAAACTTAAACGATCAGAAACTCCGTGCGTGTGTCGTCTCTTTGTGTGTTTCGTATCTGTGTGTGTGTGTGTGAGTGTCGTCTCTTTGTGTTTGTGTTGTCTCTGTGTGTTTGTCGTCTCTCTCTGTGTGTGTGTTGTCTCTCTATGTGTCTCGTCTCTGTGTGTTTGTCGTCTCTGTGTGTGTGTGTGTGTGTGTGAGTGTGTGTCGTCTCTATGTGTAAGTCGTCACTTTGAGTATGTCGTCTCTGTGTGTGTGTCGTCTCTGTATGTGTTTCGTATCTGTGTGTGTGTGTGTTCTCTCTGTGTGCGTGTTGTCTTGAGTGTCCTTACTAAAAAAAAACTACTGTATTAAAAAAAAATTAAATTTATCATACGACCTAAATTATTTCATCAGATACACCATGTCTCGTCTCTCTGTGTGTGTTGACTCTGTGTGTGTGTGTATCGTCTGTGTGCACGTGTCGTCTCTATGTGTTGTTTCTGTGTGTTTGGCCTCTCTGTCTGTGATTCGTCTCCTTGTGTCTGTGGTCTCTTTGTGTGTGTCGTCTCTGTGTGTGTGTGGAGTCTGTGTGTGTGTGTCGTCTCTGTGCTTTTGTCGTCTCTGTGGGTGTTTCGTATCTGTGTGCGTGTTGTCTCTGTGTGTGTGTGGTCTCTGTGTGAGTGTCGTCTCTCTATGTGTTGTCGTCTCTGTGTTCGTGTCGTCTCTGTGTCTGTGTTGTCTCTATGTGTGTGTCGTCTCTGTGTGTGTGTGTGTGTGTGTCGTTTCTGTGTGCTTGTCGTCTCTGTGTGTGTGTCGTCTCTGTGTGTGTGTGTGTGTCGTCTCTGTGTGGATGTTGTCTCTGTGTGTGTGTTGTCTCTATGTGTGTGTCGTCTCTATGTGTGTTTCGTATCTGTGTTTGTGTGACGTCTCTTTGTGTGTGTCGTCTCTATGTGTGTTTGTAATTTCTGTGTGTGTGTCTCGTCTCTCTGTGTGTGTATATCGTCTCTGTACATGTATCGTCTCTATGTGTCGTTTCTGTGTGTTTATCCTCTCTGTGTGTGATTCGTCTCTTTGTGTCTGTCGTCTCTGTGTGTGAGTGGACTCTGTGTGTGTGTCGTCTCTGTGCATGTGTCGTCTCTGTGGGTGTTTTGTATCTGTGTGTCTGTCATCTCTATGTGTGTGTCGTCTCTGTGTGTTTGTGTCGTCTCTGTGTGTGTGTGTTGTTTCTGTGTGTTTGTCCTCTCTGTTCGTGTGTCGTCTCTTTGTGTGTTTCGTATATGTGTGTGTGTTGTCTCTGTGTGTTTGTCGTATCTGTGTGCGTCTCGTCTCTCTATGTGTGTCGTGGCTGTGTGTTTGTCGTTTCTGTGTGTGTGTCGTCTCTATGTGTATGTCGTCTCTGTGAGTGTGTCGTCTCTGTGTGTGTGTCGTCTCTCTATGTGTGTCGTCTCTGTGTGTTTGTCGTCTCTGTGTGTGTGTCGTCTCTATGTGTAAGTCGTCACTTTGAGTGTGTCGTCTCTGTGCTTGTGTGTCGTCTCTGTGTGGATGTTGTCTCTGTGTGTGTGTGTTGTCTCTATGTGTGTATCGTCTCTATGTGTGTTTCGTATCTGTGTGTGTGTGCCGTCTCTTTGTGTGTGTCGTCTCTATGTGTGTTTGTCATTTCTGTGTGTGTGTCTCGTCTCTCTGTGTGTGTTGACTCTGTGTGTGTGTGTATCGTCTCTGTGCATGTGTCGTCTCTATGTGTCGTTTCTGTGTGTTTGTCCTCTCTGTGTGTGATTTATCTCTTTGTGTCTGTCGTCTCTGTGTGTTTTTTAAATTTGTGGGTCACCTGCCGGAGACTCTGGGCGGTTGAGCACCCCCAAATATTGTACCAAATTCCTCTCTCAATTCAGCACTTGTTCACGGATGCTCAGTGTCTCCAGTCACTTTCCCAATAGTAACTATTCATTGTCTCAGCTCAGTTTAGAAAATCTGAGCCAATTTCCACTTTTTCAAATTTAGGGTCACTTGCCTGAGACACTGGGCAGGTGAGGTGGGCACCTCCAAAAATTTGTCCCAGCTTCCACTCTCGCCTTAGAACTTATTCACGGTTACCTAAAACCGTCAGCGGTTAGACTGTTGCCCTAGCGGTACCCATGCCATGCTCTACACACACATATCAACAATATATTTTTGTTTCTTGTTTTCCATTTTCACAATGGGGTCCCAATCGAGCTCATGTCCATCGCTTAGCATTCAGACCTTGACAAATAAAGCCCAGATAGTCGGACCCCAACGCTCAAATCTGAACACTGACTAAGACCCCAATACTGAGCTAGTGAATTTCAGCAATTCAGTCTGGTGGACAAAGACCCCAAGTCTGAGCTAGCGAATATCTACAATTCATGCTGGTGGGCTAAGACCCAATTTTTGAGCTATTGAATTCATCCTTTCATACTGGTGGACTGAGAACCCCCTACTGAGCTCGTGGATTTTCACCATTCATACTGGTGTACTCTGACCCCAATACTGAGCTAATGTATTTCCACCATTCAGGCTGGTGGACTGGGACCCAACAACAGCGATTCTCAAGGTAAAAGTTTGAATCAAATACTTTTGGGATATCGAGTGTCCTTACTGAAAAAAACTACTGAATTAAGTCTCTTTGTGTGTTTCGTATCTCTGTGTGTGTGTGTCGTCTCTTTGTGTGTGTGTTGTCTCTTTGTGTTTGTCGTCTCTCTCTGTGTGTGTGTCGTCTCTCTATGTGTCTCGTCTCTGTGTGTTTGTCCTCTCTGTGTATGTGTGTGTGTGTGTGTATGTCGTCTCTATGTGTAAGTCGTCACTTTGAATATGCCGTCTCTGTGTGTGTGTCGTCTCTGTGTGTGTTTTGTATCTGTGTGTGTGTGTTCTCTATGTGTGCGTGTTGTCTTGAGTGTCCTTACTAAAAAAAACTACTGTATTAAAAAAAATAAATTGAATTGATCAAACAACCTAAATTATTTCATCGGATACACCATGTCTCGTCTCTCTGTGTGTGTTGACTCTGTGTGTGTGTATCGTCTCTGTCCATGTGTCGTCTCTCTATGTCGTTTCTGTGTGTTTGTCCTCTCTGTGTGTGATTCGTCTCTTTGTGTCTGTCGACTCTGTGTGTTTGTCGTCTCTGTGTGTGAGTGGACTCTGTGTGTGTGTGCCGTCTCTGTGAATGTGTTGTCTCTGTGGATGTTTCGTATCTGTGTGTGTGTTGTCTCTGTGTGTTTGTCGTCTCTGTGTGCGTGTCGTCTCTCTATGTGTTGTCGTCTCTGTGTTTGTGTCGTCTCTGTGTCTGTGCTGTCTCTATGTGTGTGTCGTCTCTCTCGTGTGTGTGTGTGTGTCGTTTCTGTGTGCTTGTCGTCTCTGTGTGTGTGTCGTCTCTATGTGTAAGTCGTCACTTTGAGTGTGCCGTCTCTGTGCATGTGTCGTCTCTATGTGTCGTTTCTGTGTGTTTGTCCTCTCTGTGTGTGATTCGTCTCTTTGTGTCTGTCGTCTCTGTGTGTTTTTTTAATTTTTGGGTCACCTGCCGGAGACTCTGGGCGGGTGGGTGCCCCAAAATATTGTCCCAAATTCCTCTCTCAATTTAGCACTTGTTCACGGATGCCCAGCGTCTCCAATCACTTTCCCAATAGTATCTATTCATTGTCTCAGCTCAGTTTAGAAAATCTGAGCCAATTTCCACTTTTTCAAATTTAGGGTCACTTGCCTGAGAATCTGGGCAGGTGAGGTGAGCACCTCCAAAAATTTGTCCCAACTTCCACTCTAGCCTTAGAACTTATTCACGGATACCTAAAACCGTCAACGGTTAGACTTTTGCCCTAGCGGTAACCATGCCATGCTCTACACACATACCAACAATATATTTTTGTTTTTTGTTTTCCATTTTCACAATGGCGTCCCAATCGAGCTCATGTCCATCGCTTAGTATTCAGACCTTGACATATAAAGCCCAGATAGTCGGACCCCAACGCTCCAATCTGAGCACTGACTAAGACCCCAATTCTGAGCTAGTGAATTTCAACCATTCAGGCTGGTGGACTAAGACCCCAATTTTGAGCTAGTGAATTTCCACCATTCAGGCTGGTGGACTAAAACCCCAAATCTGAGCTAGTGAATTTCCACCATTCAGGCTGGTGGACTGAGTACCCAATACTGAGCTAGTGGATTTCCACCATTCAGGCTGGTGGACTAAGACCCCAATACTGAGCTAGTGGATTTCCATCATTCAAGCTGGTGGACTGGGACCCAACAACATCGATTCTCAAGGTAAAAGTTTGAATCAAACACTTTTAGGATATCGAGTGTCCTTACTGAAAAAAACTACTGAATTAAAAAATAAATTAAATTGATCATACGATCTAAATTATTTCATCAGATACGCCAGCACTCATAAACGATCCTTTTTGAAATTCTGCTAACAACATAGATGCTCAAGGTAAAAGTTTGAATCAAACACTTTTAGGATATCGAGTGTCCTTACTGAAAAACTACTGAATTAAAAAATAAAATTAATTGATCATACGACCTAAATTATTTCATCAGATACCCCAGCACTCATAAACGATCCTTTTTTGAAATTCTGCTAACAGCATAGATGCTCAAGGTAAAAGTTTGAATCAAACACTTTTAGGATATCGAGTGTCCTTACTGAAAAACTACTGAATTAAAAAATAAATTAAATTGATCATACGACCTAAATTATTTTATCAGATACGCCAGCCCTCATAAACGATCCGTTTTTGAAATTCTGCTAACAACATCGATGCTCAAGGTAAAAGTTTGAATCAAACACTTTTAGGATATCGAGTGTCCTTACTGAAAAACTACTGAATTAAAAAATTAATTAAATTGATCATACGAACTAAATTATTTCATCAGATACGCCAGCCCTCATAAACGATCCTTTTTTGAAATTCTGCTATTAACATCGATGCTCAAGGTAAAATTTTTAATCAGACACTTTTAGAATATCGAGTTTCCTTACTGAAAAACTATTTAATTTAAAAAATAAATTAAATTGATCATACAAACTAAATTATTTCATCAGATACCCCCTCCAAAATACCTTGTTCTTTATGTTAGAGTTTGACTTTTCAGTCCCAATTAAATTAAAAAATAAGCATTTTCAACTAGAAATAAGGAGCATCGTTAAAAACTACGACGAATGGAAATTATCTTCGATTCTGAGAATTTTTGTTTCACCTCCAAAATTAACCCCCTCCCCTGCCCGCAGAAATGGAAGACGGGGGGGCCGCTGAGCCTTCCTCTTGAGGCCGATCCCAGTTATTTTCGATTCTGAGTATTTTTGGTTTTCGCTCCAAAATTGACCCCCCCTGCCCTCAGAACTGGGGGAAGGAGGGGCCTTTGAGCCTTCCCCTTGAGGCAGATCCCATTTATTTTCGATTCTGAGTATTTTTGGTTTTCCCTCCAAAATTGACCCCCCCTCCCCTGCCCTCAGAAATGGAGGAACGAAGGGAACGTTAAAGTATTTTAAAATGACAAGACTGTCCAAACATCACATGTGTATTATACAGTACACAATCTCCCCATCTCCCCCAAAACACTTTTCAGCCATTTCTAGTTAAAAAATTTTATTTCAAGTAAATCCTTAATAGGATCAAATTCGCGAATCCTACACTCCAATTCTCAAATCTCATTACGCCTTTTTAAATGTCAATCAAACAATTCTGATTGTAGTGTCCAAGTTTTTAATAACAAAGCCTACACACATGTACACACTATGCTTTCAAAAAACCAGTCTGGTTGAAAAACTTGGCATAATTTCGTGCGTGATCCCGAAACATGTTTGACTACTTTATATCATACCAGTTTTTTTAAGAATGTACACTTGAACTCATGACGTGCATTCATTGTGCACTTGACATCAGAAACAGAAAAAAACCTGTTTGGCCACATTATATTTTTACGACCATACTCTCAAAACATGTATGACCACATTATACCTTGCCAAGTTTAAACAACCTCGACTTTAGTTTCATAACATGCATTATAGTGTGCCAACTTTTAAATATTCACGCGTGAGTTTAATGTCTCAGGCATGGGTTTTTCTTGCGCAATTCCAATGTACCGTTCATATTGTATACACTTTTGACCATATCCTTGTAGGCGTGAATGTACGATTAGAATGTACGCTTGAAAATGCCTAATAGATAGTGAATGTATGCTTGAATGTACGCTTTCAATCAATAGATGCATTACTACTGCCCTGCTTGATTTCTAATCAAAAAAATCGAAATACTAAACCACACGAGAAGGAAAAGCTTCGAGTTTGCGTTTGACGCAATAAAGAATTGCCGCAAAATTAATTTAAAGTCAATCGAACGCCGCCGCCTCTGCCGGTGGCGGCACAACCTGCGGCGCGCCGGTGGCATTGCGACACTTCGGCGGCGGTCGACTAGGCCTCTCGTCGGCGGCGTTTGGTCGATCCGCCGGTGCAGCAATGATCTGATTTTCAGGACGCACGCCTCGATTGTCTACAGCGGATTGAACGTAATGTAAAAAGGTTTTAGAGTCTAGTTACAGTAGTTAGAATATGCGTTAATGCAGACTTCCGTAAGTGCAGTAAAACAAAAACAAAAAATTATAGCCCGTCTAGGGGGGGGGGCGATCGCCCCCTATGGATCCGCCACTGACCGTCCGTATCGCATGACTGTTTGACCCATTATTCAGCGAATGATTATTCATTCGGTGTTGTTATGTGCTAAAGTGTTCTTTCGCCAATTTTAAATAGATATTATTTTTCAACCATCTTGTGTTTTTAATGTTGTGTTTTTTACGTTCTTCTTAAGCTATTGGCCTTTTTTTCTTTATTTCGACTACAAAATGTGAATTCGGTCCATCTGAGCTTGTTATACAATTTTTTTTCCGAAATAAATATCTTGCCTTATCTTATAATCTAACTTCTAATTGTTTTGAATTCGCTTTTCATAGAAAAACTACTTTTACAAATTTTTAATTTATGAAAAAAAAAACTATTAAACGCACTATTAAAATACGAACGTCAGTAAACTAGACGCCTTTTCTCCGTAATTATGAACACCTTTATGAGCTGGTCATTTCAATAGGGGAAACGTGGCATTGTACTTTTCAAGTTTAAGGTTTGCCCTAAACCCGGCATTGGCTGCTGAGTAGTGGGCGTAAGCCTGGCCAGCTACTCGAGCGCGTTGAATACAGAATAGGAGAAAGTGGAAGCAGTGAAAGTATTTGCAAGCCATTATTCAAGTGAAAACGAAAGTGAATGGTCCTAACTAAAAAATATAGGATGGATGCCTTAGAAAAAATTGGAAAGGTAAGACAAATCCCTAATTTTTGGATCCCCACATGATAGGATAGAAATGAGAAAAGGCAGAAGTACGTTCACAATTTTTTCCATGTGGCAAGGGGAGGATAAGGCTATCGGTAAATATATACCAAATCATATTATTGAGTTAGGAATAAAGTGAATACACCATTCGATGCCTTTTTTTATGCTGATTACTAATATAATAAGCATTCGGAAATGAATTTCAGCCCCCCCCCCCCTATATATACCTAACCTAACCCTGAATTGGCATTTATAGGGGGGGGAGCATTTCCGATAGAAATGCTTATTATATTCGTAATCAGCATAAAAAAGGCATCGAATGGTGTATTCACTTTAGTCCTAACTCAATAATATGATTTGGTAGATATTTACCAGGCTATCTTGCCAGTTGCCATTAGGTTATCTATATTTATTTATTGTACTATACCAGGTCTAACAAATAGGGGGCTCTGGAAATTCAACATTAATTTTCTACACTTAGGAGGCGATATCATAACCAAATGGGAAAAATAAAATAGCTTACACCCAAACCTGGCAGATTTGCTAAAGAGTTGGATGATCAAGACCACAGAGATAGAAAAAAGGCTAGAGGCTAAATTCTGCAAAATTTTGCGGTAAGTTACAAAGGTGGATCTATAACAAAATCTTGGGAGGGGCCCAAAGTGACAATGGCACCAATAATTGACCAAATTGATCAATAATTGACCAAATATAAATTGATTTTTAGAAAAGAGTAAAAAAAAAGAAAAAAAGCAAGTGAAGGGACCGGAAAAATCTTGGTGGGGGCCCTCGACCCCCCGTCCCCTGGATCCATCCCTTGTAAGTTAGCACTGAGCCACGCTAAATTTTTAATTAGACCTTTTAAAATGAAGGATAATAGGATAAAGATCCTCCAGAGCTATTGGTGGAGTATAAAGCGTCCAATTGACGTTTCAGTTGCTGGATCTTTTTTACACGGACAAGTAGCAAGCTTGTCACCCAATCTTGCGGCAGCAGGGATCGATACTTGGGCCCTGTGGCCCAAGGATCGGGTATTGCCCACCAGAGCATCAATCCACTCTGCTACAACAGGGTTAGGCAAATTTTCAGCTGTTCATATTATTGACTTACGAATAAAGTGAACATGCTACTCGATGCCCTTTACGAATATCATAATCATTTTTGTCGGAAATAAATTTTACCTCAATCCTTATATATACCAATTCAGGGTATATATTTGCACATTAGGGGGTGGGGGTAAAGTTTAAACTTACCTCTCATTTGCATCAGAAATAAACCTCGTTTTGCTAAGGTTAGCATGTGAGTGAGTTTAGTCTTTTATTTTAGGATTGAAATATCTATGCAAGAGCTAACAGGAAAGCTATCACCCCAAATCATCCATAACAAAGCTTCTAGCACAGAAACCAGATAACAAAAAAAAAGAAATAAATCATCCGAACCTTATTCTCGCTAGTTTTGCTATTTATTTCATTCATCCACTCTCAAAACTAGCCGGAAATCTGACCACGAAATTTTTCAGGACCTGACCTCTTGTCTTTCCTCTATCTGCATGGTGGATGGAACCCTACTACATGGTGGATTACCACTATATTGGAAACGGAACTGCTTGACAACCCTGTAGTCTAGTCTATTCTTTAACAAGAATCTACTGGATTATTACTCCAGTAAATATGTACAAGATTCCATAAATGACTTAAGATCCCATAATGACTTAGGGACAAGATGAGCACACTAATCGATTCCTTTTTTTTATACTCTTTCTAAATATAACAATCAATTCAGTCACAAATGTACCCCCCCCCCCCCTTACGGTCCCACAAATAGCTTAAAGAATATGTAAAACTAAAATAAAACGCTAAAACAATGAAAGTCTTACTTTATAATATGCCCAATAACTTTATTAATGTGATTACCATGTTTTCTTCTATTATTATATACTTTATAAAAAATTTTCAAATAATATTTTGGGGCATTTTCCCATTATATGGGCATTTACAGGGAAACCAGCCACGAAAAACCCGTTTTTGACGGGTTAATTCAAGACACCACTATACCGTAATGCAATGCTTAGCATGGTTTTCAATGCGTTGATAAACTACTATATATTCATCCTATTTTACTTTATTTCATTAGCATTAACCAAACTTGACTTTTTAGAAATGCCCATATAATAGGAAAGTACCCATTTTGGTAAATTACACACTCAATCACACACGGAGATAAACTACACACTGAGCAGATGACATGGTTGAATAAAGGGGGTGTTCCCATTTGAGCGCTTTCCCATTTGAGCGCCACGGAATTTTGTTCCATTTGAGCGCCACGGAATTTTGTTCCCATTTGAGCGCCACGGAGTACCATTTGAGCGCCAAACCCAAAATTGTGATTTTGCGGTGGATGAAGCGTGGTTTGCTGCCACATTGACCTGTAGAAATATTTATTGCCACGAAGACAACGAACAAAACTGAGGATTTTATTGGGTCAATGGTTGTGAAAATAACTTCCATTTATAGTATTATAAACTAAGTAAATATATATAGTATTTATGTATACCATATATATTTACTACTAAAGGTATATACAGGTACTTATGCATTATGCGGTATCCACCGCTATATACTGTATGAGGAAAACAGACATGAAGACCCGTCGGTAAATTTTTCGCAGTTGATATTATTGACATAAGAATAAAGTAAACATACCACTCGATACCTTTTTTATGCTCTTTCCAAATAGAATAATCATTTTTTCTGATATGAATTTTACCCCCACCCCTATATATACCAATTCAGGGTATATATTTGCACATTAGGGGGGGGGGTAAATTTTATTTCTGATGTTAATGGGAGGTAAGTTTAAAATTTACCCCCACCCCCTAATGTGCAAATATATACCCTGGATTGGTATACATAGGGGTGGGGGTAAAATTCATTTCCGACAAAAATGATTATTATATTTGGAAAGAGCCTAAAAAGGCATCGAGTGGTGTGTTTACTTTATTCGTAAGTCAATAATATGATTTGCGAAAAATTTACCTGATCACCTAGCTATATCACCTAACATACGCAAAATATTATCTGGCGCTCAAATGGGACACAACTTAAATAATTAAAATACGGCGCGCAACTGGGAAATTCCAATTTGCGCGCCATGGCGCTCAAATGGGAAAGCGCTCAAATGGGATACACCCGAATAAAGGAGCCATAACTTATGACTGTATTTATATAATGGAGAAATATATTATTAAAGCTATATATGGGAACATGGGGAGGGAAGGGGTGCATTGGTAAGTGAATTGATTGGTGTATTTGGAAAGAGTTAAAAAAAGTAATCAAGTATTGTGTTCACCTTGTCCCTATGTTAACTATGAAATCCCGTTACCATTACTCCTTGAGTGGGGTTCCGATCAATCCCGATATATCGATTACATCACAGTTACGGAACTTCTCGTCTTGACATCCCGAAAAGGCCCAGTTTTGCTTCATTATCCAAAATATTGTTACATGCTTGGTTCAAGAACTCATGTGGCGCCACTGCGGAAAAGAGGTCGTGATCGTTTTTCACCAAGGATCGTGAAAAAACTAAAGAAAAAACTACTTTTTGACAAGGGTAATGATTTGAAAAACATGGTGTCTCAACAACTTCTTAGTGTCCCAATTGAGCTCTAGCTAGATAAGGCAACCCTACCCTTGAGAAAACTGGACAATAAAATTGAACAGCTAACCCAGAATATCCCACTTCTGGCCCCCGGTACAAACGGGGCTTGCCAAAGACATTATCATTCTTCAATTTTCTAGCTAAATTGTTCGCTAACATAACATTATAGGTTTTCGCATCAAAAGACTATCTGCTTTGGGTATTTTTAATATTATTTTTTTTTTACTCTATCAATATAGGTCTAAACGATGTTATTCGGTTTATGTACTCTTTGAACAGATAAGTTTACACATCCCTGCTCTAACACTGTTGATCGGGGGTTTTTAAAAAGTTTTCAAGGACCGAAAAGGTGCTCTTGCACTATATGGGCCTTTACAAGGGAACCAGTCACGAAAAATCCGTTTTTGACGGGTTAACCGCTATAGAGTAATACAATGATTGCGTGGTTTTCATTGTGTATACGATATTTAAACTGTTGTTTTTTGGGGTTTAGGGGAGGGGGTACCTAGGTAAGGTTTGGTTACGTATTTAATATATGCTATGCTTTACCCCTTCCCCCCCCTCTAATGCGCAAATATATAGCCCACGTTTGTTTCTAAACTATCATATATTTATCCTATTTTATTTTTGTTCATTAGCATTAACCAAACTTGACTTTTTAGAAACGCCCATATTATACCAGAGTACTATCGAAAAAAATATAACAAAGAAAGGGGAAGAAGTAGAAAAGAGACAAAGGGGCAGTGTAATTCTGTAGAATTTGCACAGATTGTTCGTGTGCTCAGGAATCGATAGGATGACGGAAGAACTTTTCTGGCTACTGTAGGTAGTTTTATTTTGACTGCATCTAAGTTTTTTTCCATTCATGTTTTTTCTCAAAAATCTTCTGAAAAATTCTGAAATGGAACAGATTATATGAGCTCAGCCACGATGTTGAGTGTACAAATATTGGGTTGAAATAAAACTAGTATTAAAAAAAATTATGTTGACCGTCTATTATTCAAGAAAATTGTTTAGATTTCGTGACTATGACATGCATCTATTTCTCTTGAGCTTCGCACGTGAGTTTTTTTTTCTGAACTTTCGATTTAATTTCTGAGCCCCCTCCTCTGGGAATTTAAGTGGAGCACAAATTCCTCAGTTCAAACTTAATCGAAGCAAAACCGAAACAGAATACCGTTTCTTTTTCATTTTTTTTCTGAAATTTCCTCAGTAAAAGTTTAAATTAAGAACGAGCCCGGCTTGCTCATCACCTACTCCCAGCGCGATTCGTATCAGAAACAAACAATTACTTACATAGAGTATTGACTGCATGAGTAGTTTTAGTTCTTTTCTCGTTCATATTTTTTCATATTTTAAGAAAGTTCATATTTTCTTTTCTCGACTAAAAGGGACTCAAAGATAAATGCCGAACCATTGGGGGGTATGAACATCTTGTTTCATGTTGATATCACAGTCTTTCTTTTAAGTACCATGGTTAATACTAATGAAATACAATAGGATGAATATATAATAGTTTATAAACAAATTTGGTCTATATATTTGCACATTAGGGGGTGGGGGTGGGGGGTAAAGCATTGCATGTATTAAATACGTAACCTAACCTAACCTAGGTACCTTTTTCTCCCCCTAAAGCCCAAAAAACAACAGTTTAAATATCGTAAACGCATTGAAAACCACGCTAAGCATTGTATTACTGTACAGCGGTGTCTTGAATTGACCCGTCAAAAAAGGTTTTTCGTGACTGGCTTCCTTGTAAAGGCCGATATAGTGCCCAAGTACCACTTCAACATATAAGACTATTTATTTTTCCTTGTGATTTATTTAAATCCTCTAACTTTTAAAACATGAGTGTCCGCTTTTAGAGTAGAGTAGGAATTGCTAGCATGCATACATTTTCTAACTGAATAAGGTTTAAAAACGACGTTTTTTTTTGTTAGAAAAGTTTAACATTCTTCTATGAATGGTGCAAATTATGGACATGTGTTTTTGACCTACTAAGGAGATGGAAGGCTTTCAGTCGCCCTGAAGGCCCAAAAGTTTTGCAACCTATGAGCATAAATAATGAAAGTTTTTTTGATAGCTATTGTAAAAATAATTTATTAGTCAAGAAAACACATATATTACCAATCAACGGCTTACCCAGGAGTTTTGTTTGGGGGGGGGGGTTGTTTTTTCCAAAGTTTGCAAAACAAACTTTAAAAAACACATCTAAAATTTGCTTATATCCATTTTTGTTACGTTTTTACGTGTTGTAATTCTTTTGGGGGATAAGGGGAGGGGGTGTTTAAACCCCTAACCTCCCTCTTGGATGCGGCCTTGCACCTTATAAAGATAGAAAAAAAAACTCCTAGTTGAATAAATTAAGCTGCAATTAGTAACAACGGCGAATTCAGCCGAAGTTATTTCTTTGCGGATTCAAATGAATTTTTGACTGAAAAAGTTTTTTTTTCAAATTTGGGAAAAAACTTGCTTTACTTCGCGCTTTTCAGATTTGTTATACCCAAAATAAAGGGGCGTATCTAATGCCTTTTTTGGAAAATTAGTTAAAAAATTGAGAAATACAAGGGAGAAATCAATCTTCAAGGATCATTCATATATAATAGAAGGTATGATGATCTTCCTCGAGATCTTCCTTGTCATTCTAATAAGTTGAACAAGTATGGATTGATCCGAAAAAGCTGTCTCTCCAGGTTGGGAAAAAAACTCCTTGATTTGATGAATAATGACTGTTCACAAAATACGATTTTGGTTGTCTTCAATTCTTTTTGGGACAAAAAGTTTGATTGAGAAGGCTTTCAAAGATAAGAAAAGCCTGCATAAAGGTGTTTTTGGGAACACAATCCAACAATTTCAAATACATTCAGGGGGATTTTGTAGGTTAACCCCCTCACTAATTTGTCCTTCAAAGCAATTAAAAAAGATAAGCCAGCCAAAAAAGAAAACAATCACCTTGTACTGTTGATAAAGTGAAACATATTAAAAAAAAAAAAAAAAAAAAAAAAAAAGGTTCCCATAATGTCTAGTTTTGAAAACCACAAAAGCTTCAAGATCAAGTTTGCCATTTTCTCAGCATGTATTGAGTAGAAAACATAATCCGTTGCCAAAAAGATCGATCTCTTTCAACGGTTAGTTACGTCATCTGTTGACTTGTGCAATCTTTAACCATAGTTTTATTAAAAAAAATTTCTCCTTTTGTTATATTTTAACATGTGTAAATGGATCAAATTGACAGGAAAACCCAACAAATTTTACTTTTCAAGAGCAGGTAGAGAAAATCATGAAAATTATACATTTAATAAATTGGATTGAAGATTTTGGTCAGCGAAAAAAATAAAACGGAATAATTTTTCAAGCTTAAGTTTAATCCAAGGTCATTCTGCATAGACCTGTGGCGTTAAAGATTTTCTGATGGTACGGAATATTTTCCAAAAAGCTTTGAAGCGTAACTTTAGGCCGAGGAAACCCCAGCAGAAAAACGACAAAGAATAGTTAGTTCCCATTTAAAAGGCAAAAAAGAGTCCCCATAGAACATCGAACGAAACTTTTAAATGGATAGGCAATCAATCGTTTTTTTAATCGTCAATATAAAATATTGTTTTGGCAGACTAAACAGCTTGCTTCAAAAAATGAATGAATGAATGAATGAATTTTATTAATAACCTGTCTTACAATCAACAGAAAAAGACAGAGCACAAACAAGAAAAGAAAGAAAAAGCAAAACTGGCAAGAAAAACAAATACAAACAAAAAGAACTATATAATAACACATCTATTTGAGAAGGTGGGTCCACTCGTGATCCAGAAGCTCTAGTTTTTTCACGTAATTCTGAATCACCTCCTCCACGGCCCTCAGAGGCTCAGCAATTCCATATTTTGCAACAATATGGCGGTTTTTTAACAAAAGGCGGCACTTGAAGAAGATATCGGGAATGCTTGAAAAATACCGACCTTATGTCTTTCTTGTTTCATGCACTCAGGAGCTTCCAAAAAGGAGACAGGTACAAGACATGAGGCAAAGCTACTGCATTATAAAGACGAGCGAAATATTTACGGCTTGAATTGCGAAAATGTTAAAGTTCAATTTCAAAGCTTTATCAGTTGTTTATATGTTAGAATGGAACAAAATTAAAAGGAAAGTTTTGACAAACAAACTTCCCTTTAGAGTAGTGAAAGTGAATGAAAGTTACAAATGAATTATTGTAAAAGACATTTGTATCTTTGGTCTGATTGGCCTTGTAGCATTGTTGCCTTGTAGTATCGTGGCCTTTTATTTGTTGTTGTGTTGTTGTCATCGGGGTCTAAAAAGTACATTTGGGCATATGAAGGTGGTCCAATAACACCGTCAGTGATTTGTGATGGATGTGTCGCTAAATTGATTTTGTCACAAATTTGTCCAGCCACTTTGAAACTGGTTACGATTATTGGTGGTTCGATCATCGCTTTCGTTGAATGAAGCTAAAGCGAAACATGAGTTCAAGTTTCGGATTTGTTTGCGGAACTCTTTTGAGAGCAAGTGAGGCCATATAAAAGGCCAAACCTGTTCACTTGGAAATTGCGGAAGTGGCAGTGTAACTCGATTAAGCAAGCAGTAACCGCTAAATAAATCACCCTTGTTGGCTAATTAATTAGAAAAAAAGTTTTCTGAGGGAAGTGAAGAGCGAAGTTGAAACTTAAAACGACCAAAAATTCTTACTTCACGGCCCATCTAACATATATAAAAAAATTAATGTAAATAAATCAACTGGTGATATTTCCCTATGTTTGTAACATTACAGGAGACTAGCACTTTAGGCTACTGAAAACACAAAAGCCAAGTATAAAAAACAAGAATATTGATTTAGGAGTCAAAAGTAAATACGTAGCCTCACAACACCAAACTAATCCATAACGCTTTTCATAGTCCTACAGGAGCTGTGATATCAGTAACTTTCAGTATATAGTTAAAATTATCTTAAAAACCAAGGCAAAAAAATAATAACTTTAAAGTCATTACACAGCATATAAAATAATGGATAACCTAGTATTACTCGAAATGAAGAACATATCAACCTTAATATGAACTCTGGAAATCCAGTTATTTCCCTCTATAAAACGGAGAATTTTAAGTTGTGATACGAATTCTAAAGCGAGTCTGTAGTGACACTTCGAATTTGTCTACGAAAATGTCTGTATATTTCCCAATAACCAATACTATATGTTAACATTGGGTAAAGTTCATAACTTTCAGCCCTCCCCCCGGGGACTTCGGGGGATTAAGTCATCCTGAAAGACATAGTTATCATATTTTCGACCATGCTGAACAAAATGGCTATCTCAAAATGTTGATCGGGTGACTATGGGAAACAAATGAGCGTGGAAGGGGGCCTAATTGCCCTCCATTTTTTTGGTCAATTAAAAGGGCACTAGAACTTTTAATTTCCGTTCCAATGAGCCCTCCCAAGATATTCTACGACCACTGGGTCGATACGAACACCCCTGGGAAAAAAAAAAAACCAACAAAAAAAAAACAAATAAACACGCAACCGTGATCTTTCTTCTGGCAAAAAAAGCAAAATTTCACATTTTCGTAGATAGGAGCTTCAAACCTCCGCAGAAGGGTTCTCTGATACGCTGAATATGATGATGTGATTTTCTTTAAGGTTCTATATTTTGTAGGGGGTCTTTCCCCTTTTTTTCGAAAATCGGCCAAATTTTCTCAGGCGCGGAACTTTTGATAGGTAGGATTAAACTTGATGAAACTTATATATTTGAAATCAGTGTTAAAATCTGATTCTTTTGATGTATCTATTGGTATCAAAATTCCGTTTTCTAGAGTTTCGGTTACCATTGAGCCGGGTCGCTCCTTACTTACAGTTCGTTACGACGAACTATTTGATAAGACATCTCAACCCTTATTAAGGAGCAGAACTAAGAAGCCGTACAAGAATTGGAGGAAAAAATAAGTTTATAGTGGAAAAAAAAGTCGAAATATAGTGTCGTTTCTTTTTGTAAAAAAAAAAGAAAATTAAAAAGGAGAAATAGATCTTTATTTCTTTGTTTAAAAAAAATAAAATTAGTAATATTTAAGAAAGTAGCACCGGGCGAGTAGCTGCGACACAAAAGGTTAACTGAGCAGACAGGTTTATGCATCGATATACTCACGGAAAATTTTGCTACCTCAACAGAAATGTGCCTTTTGGCTTAGGGATTTATTTGACCTGCCCCTAAATAAAAAGCCACTCATTACTCAGATATGAATGGAAATTTCAAAAAAAAAAAAAAAATTGTGTATGTGCGATATATGGTATTATAAACTACCTTTGTTTTCATTTCAAAATTTTGGGAAGAATTACCTGAATTCTCCTACAGAACTATTTTCATTTGGCTTTCTTCCTTTTTGGATGCACAATCTTACGTATGGAGAGAATAGATAGATAGATAGATAGATAGATAGATCGTGTATTTCAAAAAGCCCAAGAGCCATATACACACAAAAAATATGAAAATAGAAAAATTACAACAGAGCAAATTACAAACACACATTAACATTAATACATAGCGAAAAATACCTTCTGTTAAAATACCAAAAAAAAAAACTTTAATTCCATATAATTAATAATAATTAATTGTAAAAACATTTCCTTCTTTTTAATCCCTTCTCTATGTACGCACCAATACGAAATATTGTGGTTGGATTACTACTTTGTAATATATTTGGAAGCAGCAAAACAATCCCATGTAAATAATTTTCCCTTAAATCAGAGAGCACCGGGCACTTTCGGCGAAAATGGTCCAAATTTTCGTCCTCATCCCTACAAAGAGGACACACATACCGACCATCAGGATGTACTATCCCTCTGTCGAACACCATTTGTCTACTCTGGATTGGAAGGCAATTCGCCCTAAGCTGAATCCATCGACATAAAATCATAGCCGGTAAATTGAATTTAAAATAAATTTCCTCTCCAAAACTAGGTTTAACCTGATTATAATGATTCAATGTAGCGGAATTTAAAACCAGCCCTTGTCAATACTGAATTTCTTGACCCTCTAAGATAAATCTTACCTGGCTTACTAAATTTGTTGGTAGATCAGGGGAACCAAGACCGTCATTCCATAAGTAAGCCATTCCCACACTTTGTAGTAATGACCTAATTTGGGATGGCCACGACCTTTTCGAATCATAGCTCAACATCTGATAATAAGCAGCACTTACTAGTCTGTCTTCATTGCACCTAATGATCTTCAACCAAAATCTAAGCATCAAAATAGACCTACGTAATTTTAACGAAAACAGGCCCATATCACCTTTCAGAACCTGTGAATGAGTTGTCTGATGTAATCCAAATAGTCTTTTATAATACTGGAGCTGGAGGGACTCCAACTTCTGTGCCGCTTCTCCGCCCCAAATCTCCGCTCCATACTCTAATGCTGGTAAAATTTTTGTATTAAATATTCTTTTGTGCATTTTTAGGTTTTTAATTCCCATTATCGTCGGATTTCTAAAAATTTCAGACATGGCCACTTTACCTCTATTAATTAGTTCATCAACATGACTCTTTAAACTTCCATTTTCCGATAAAACAAATCCTAAATATTTTATTCTTTTACTTACTTTAAGTTCCTCATTATTAAATTTAAATTTATAATTATCTTCGCCACTTGTTGTCCTTTTTTTTAAAATAACAACTTCACTCTTTTCAACATTCAGCCTTAGTTTTTTCATCTGCAAATAATCATCTATAAGACTCTAAAGCGTCTGCAGATCTTGCGGTGTGCTAGCCACCAAGGCAATATCATCTGCAAATAATAGTAGTGATAGTTTATGGGTCCCTAGACTAACATTCGGAGCCCATCTATTCTCTAGATAATCAACAACATCATTTATAAAAATGTTAAACAATTTAGGAGAAAAAGTGCTGCCTTGTTTTACACCCAGCTTAATATTAAAAAAACTAGAAAACCTGTTACCAACTAACACGATTCCACTCACACAAATATACATACTCACTATCAACCTCACAAACAAATGAGGGAGGCCAATTCTAACCAGGGCATCCTTTAATAGCTCTCTGTCGACACCGTCGAACGCCTTGTGGAGGTCCAGAAATCCCACATAAAGACAAGTTTTTCCCTTTCCGTATTTATCAATTAATGCCTTTAAAATAAATATTGTATCTACCGGCCCGTACCCTGTTCTGAAACCTCCTTGTTGTTCATGTATTATATTATTTTTATATAACCATTTAGAAAGCCTTGTATCTAGTATTTTCTCCATTATCTTACTTAAAGCAGGGACTAGCGCTATTAAACGATAATTTATGTGCAACTTAGGGTTACCTCTCTTAAAAAGCGGTATAAGCAATGATCAATTGCGAATATGGAGAGAATATTACGATGGAGAGAATATTCAAAAATATGGAGAGAATATTACGATGAAATTGTCAAGTAAATAATTTGAATAAGTAAGTATAACAATAAGTAATTCTTCTTTTATTATACAACTTTGACTGGTTCAAGAACCACATGCGTACACCTCTCCAACCACTAAGTGGTTGGGGGTCGGGGTCAGGGGCGTAATTTTCTATGGGGCAGAGGGGGCAACTTCCCCTCCCAGACCTTAGTTTTCCTCCAGACCCCCGTTGACCCCCCCCTCCCAGCTCAAATTTAGTTTCTCCAAAATGTTTTCAAAACTAAGGTAAGCCAGCATAATTGAAGCATCCACTGAAACAAGTCATTTTTCTTTAGTACATCTTTACCCTTTCTATTACTATACGGCTCGCTTTTCCGTTTTCTCTGTCATTTTCACTTGATTTAGGAAAATTGCCTTTAAAGTTGACTCTGCCCAGATTTTTACAAAATTAGCCACTCGTTGGGGTGTGGATTTAGTGATCTACTCAGAATGTTGTTGGAAACCATGGATTGGATGACCTATATTCCCTTTTGAATCAAAATGCTTGGCCAAATACCTTCCTGGGACATGCGTTAAAAAACGAGTGCATCACATTTATAAAAATAGTGAGATTATCCGAAAATGATCGCATAAAAGGGAGAAAACCATGATTGAAAAAAAACCAAGCAGGAGTCGAACGCAAGCTACTCTAATTCCAAGTCGAACGCTTTACGAACAGAAACAAAACTTTAATAATCTAATTTGATATATTCGCGCTTGTACCTTAATTGCGTAGCTTATTAAGGGGGCTTGGAGAAGGAACATATGAGAGGTTTTCTTGAAAATATCCGGTTAAGGGGTTGGACCATAATTATTGCAATGATGACATCGTTTTATGCTTCCAAGCTTCTCTACTTAACAAGTTACATCAAAAGTGTTGTTTTAGTGCTATATCAGTAGGAAGGGCACAATTACTCCGAACCCACACCACTGCTGCCATCTACAATTTAGTCTAACGCCGACGGGACATAATTTATTCAAGGATTATCGATCGAGTCTAATGGGGTCAAGGTCAATTGATTTTTTGCTGTTCGTCTAGGTGTAATGACACTGGGGGTGAAGTTTGCACATGCGCATTGACGGGGTGAAGAGATGTATTGATCTAGGACTCGAGGGGGAAGTGGTTTTCCGAGAAATTGATTACGTAAACGAGGGGGAAGTGGATTTCCGAGAAATTGATTGCGTAACCGAGGGGGAAGTGGATTTCCGAGAAATTGATTACATAAAAGAAGGGGACAGAATTTCTGTGAAATTTATTTGCATAATCGAGGGAAATTATTGATCTACGAAAGGGGAATTAGAAATGACATCACTTGTTTCCTAGGAATTATACGGGATTCTAAAGAGATATAAATTCTATTTTTAAATTTTTCCTTCTCAGATCTTACGTGACTGCGATAAATTAATATTCTATTTTTAAATATGGCTTCTTTGAACTTTAGTGTCAGGAATTAGAAATGACATCACTTGTTATCTTGGTATTATGCGGGAGTCTAAAGAGATAAAAAAATCCTTTTTTAAATACGGCTTCTCTGAACTTTAGGCCACAGAGATAAATTAATATTCTATCGAAACCATAATAGTTTAGCTAGGAACAGCTATGAGATGAAAAGATTAACGTGGGGAAATGGTTTCCTAGGAATTTCAAATGTGACAGCGCAGGGATGCCAAAACAAAATGAACACGCAGATATTACTTTTAGGGGATTATTTGGGCGAAACCATTCGAGACATTTAGAAGATGATTGAAGCGAAACCGTTTGAGGCATTTTAGAATATGATTTAGAAGATGATTTGAGGGTGAAACTCTGTGGTCATTATAATACACAAGTTCCATTTGAACAGTCTTGTGAGATCCCCTACCCCAACAACCCCCTATCCCGACCCCAAACGGCCCCGACCCTCCTACCCCAATCCCGAAGGAACCCCCCGGCCCCAAAAGGCCCCCAGGTCCCCCAATGCCCCCTTCGGGCCCCCAAAGGGCCCCCAAGCCTCCAAAGGCCCCCGGGCCCCCAAAGGGCCCTCGGCACCCCCAAAGGGCCCCCCTATTTTTTAATACTTTTTTATGTGTACTTGAGACATAGAAGGGCCCCCACATTTCAAAAGGCTTTATTATATCTTTTCAGAACAAGTTCTTTTCTTAATATTCCCTCCTAAACCTATTTTACAAGTTGATGTACTCATCCTTTTCACCACAACTTTACCTTACGACTTTTTGAATACCCCAACGCCAAGCAGTACTTTTCAAAAGGCTTTTTTTATATTATTTCAGAACAAGTTCTTTACGTAATGTCCCTCCGAAACCAATTTTACAACTTGAAGTACTCATCCTTTTCACCCACAATTTTACTTTATAGCTTTTTGAATATCCCATCACAAAGGAATACTTTCAAAAGGCTTTTTTATATTTATCCAGAACAAAAATCAAATATTATTCATAAAATCACATCTATTTTAAAAGTGTGCATCAAAATAACAACAATCTTCTTTAATACCACCAAATGTTTACTGAACACACACAATTTTCTCTTAGAATTAATATTTTCCATCAGTGATAAACACTTTTTCGGTTCGAACTAGCAAGTTTTCTACCAAAGACACCAAATTTTTTCTTAGAAGTAAAACATTTTTTTTGACTGTGATAACAACTTTTCTGTCAGAAGTAGCAAGTTCTGCTTAACACTAGCAAACCTTCTCATCAAAGTAACGACATTTAACCTTAATAATACCATACTTTTACTGAACACACACAAATTTCTCTTAGAAATAATATTTTTCATCAGTGACAAAACCTTTTCTGTTCGAAATAGCAAGTTTTATACCAAAGATACCAAATTTATTCTTAGAAGTAACATTTTTTTGATTGTGATAACAACTTTTCTGTCAGAAGTAGCAAGTTTTGCTTAACACTAACAAACATTCTCATCAAAGTAACGACATTTTACCTTAATACTAACTTACCTTTACTGAACATACACAAATTTCTCTTAGAAATAATATTCTTCATCAGTGATAACACTTTTTCTGTTCGAATTAGCAAGTTTTCTTCCAAAGATACCAAATTTGTTCTTAGAAGTAGCATTTTTTGATTGTGATAACAACTTTTATGTCAGAAGTAGCAAGTTTTGCTTAACACTAACAAACCTTCTCATCAAAGTAACGGCATTTTATCTCAATACTAACATACTTTTAATGAACACACACAAATTTCTCTTAGAAATTATATTTTTCGTCAGTGATAACAATTTTTCTGTTGGAACTAGTAAGTTTTCTGTCAAAGATACAAAATTTTTTCTTAGAAGTAACAATTTTTTGATTGTGATAACAACTTTTCTGTCAGAAGTAGCAAGTTTTGCTTAACACTAACAAACCTTCTCACCAAAGTAACGACATTTTACCTTAAAACTAACTTAATTTTACTGAACACACACAAATTTCTCTAAGAAATAATATTTTTCATCAGTGATAACACTTTTTCTGTTCGAACTAGCAAGTTTTCTACCAAAGATACCAAATTTTTTCTTATAAGTAACATTTTTTTATTGTGATAACAAATTTTCTGTTAGAAGTAGCAAGTTTTGCTTAACACTAACAAACCTTCTCATCAAAGTAACGACATTTTACCTTAAAACTAACTTACTTTTACTGAACACACACAAATTTCTCTTAGAAATAATATTTTTCGTCAGTGATAACACTTTTTCTGTTCGAACTAGTATGTTTTCTACCAAAGATATCAAATTTTGTTTTAGAAGTAACATTTTTTGACTGTGATAACAACTTTTCTGTCAGAAGTAGCAAGTTTTGCTTAACACCAACAAATATTCTCATCAAAGTAACGACATTTTACCTTAAAACTAACATACTTTTACTGAACACACACAAATTTCTCTTAGAAATAATATTTTTCATCAGTGATAACACTTTTTCTGTCCGAAATAGCAACTTTTCTACCAAAGTTACCAAATTTTTTCCTTAGAAGTAAAAATTTTTTGATTGTAATAACAACTTTTCTCTCAGAAGTAGCAAGTTTTGTTTAACACTAACAAACCTTTTCATCAAATTAACAATATTTTACCTTAAAACTAACATACTTTTACTGAACACGCACAAATTTCTCTTAGAACTAATATTTTTCATCAGTGATAACACTTTTTCTGTTTGAACTAGCAATTTTTGTACCAAAGATACCAAATTTTCCACTTCAATTCAGATTTTTCTCAAAGAGAGGAAAAAAAATTAAGATAATGTTCCAAATTTTTCATAGGAGATAGAAAAGTTCAAGTTCACTTCTGAATTTTACCAAAGGACACAATTCAATTCTAATTTCTCCAGAGAAAATGCAAATCTTCCACTTCAGTTTTTAATTTCACCAAGACACAAAGAAATTTAAAGTTCTATTCTAAATTTTTCCGTAGAAGATACAAAAAGCTATACCATAGTTGTGAATATTTACTATGAAGATAAAAAGTTCTACTTCAATTTTAAATTTTCTCAACGAAGTGAAGAAAAGTTCAACTTCTCTTCTGAATTTTCTCAATGAAAAGATATAAGTTATTGATCAATTCTATTTTTCCAAAATAATACAAAAATTTTCCACTTCAATTCAGATCTTTCTCAAAGAGATGAAAAAATTTAAAATACTGTTCCAAATTTTTCATAAAAGATAGAAAAGTTCAAGTTCTCTTCCGAATTTTACCAAAGAGCACACTTCAATTCTAATTTCACCAAAGAAAATAAAAAGCTTCCACTTCAGTTCTTATTTCCCCAAAGACACAAAAATTAAAGTTCCATTCAAAATTTTACCGTAGAAGAAAGAAAAAGTTATACCTTAGATGCAAATACTTACCTTGAAGATAAAAAGTTCCAATTTAATTCTTAGTTTTTTAAATGAAAAAGAAATAAGATATTGTTCAATTCTATTTTTCCAAATAATATAAAAATTTTCCAATTCAGTTCAGATTTTTCTCAAAGAGATGAAAAAATTTAAAATAATGTTCCAAATTTTTCATAGAAGATAGAAAAGTTCAAGTTCACTTCTGAATTTTACGAAGGAACACAATTCAATTCTAATTTCTCCAGAGAAAATAAAAATCTTCCACTTCAGTTTTACGTTCAACCTGACATAAAGAAATTTAAAGTTATATTCTAAATTTTTCCCTAGTAGATAGAAAAAGCTATACCATAGTTGTGAATATTTTCCCAGAAGATAAAAAGTTCTAATTCAATTTCAAATTTTCTCAACGAAGTGAAGAAAAGTTCAAGTTCTATTCTGAATTTTCTCAATGAAAAAGAAATAAGTTATTGATCAATTCTATTTTTCTAAAATAATATAAAAATTTTCCACTTCAGTTCAGATTTTTCTCAAAGAGATGAAAAAATTTAAAATAATGTTCTAAATTTTTCATAGAAGATAGAAAAGTTCAAGTTCTCTTCTGAATTTTACTAAAGAACACAATTCAATTCTAATTTCTCAAGAGAAAATAAAAAGCTTACACTTCAGTTTTAAGTTCACCAAGACATAAAGAAATTTAAAGTTTTATTGTAAATTTTTCCGTAGTAGATAGAAAAAGCTATACCATAGTTGTGAAGATTTTCCCGGAAGATAAAAAGTTCCACTTTAATTCTATATTTTCTCAATGAAAAAGAAATAAGTTATTGTTCAATTCTATTTTTCCAAATAATATAAAAATTTTCCACTTCAATTCAGATTTTTCCCAAAGAGATGAAAAAATCTAAAATAATGTTCCGAATTTTTTATAGAAGATAGAAAAGATCAAGTTCACTTCTGAATTTTACCAAAGAACACACTTCAATTCTAATTTCTCCAGAGAAAATAAAAATCTTCTACTTCATTTTTAAGTTCACCAAGACACAAAAATTTAAGTTCCATTCAAAATTTTACCGTAGAAGATAGAAAAAGTTATACCTTAGATGCAAATACTTACCTTGAAGATAAGAAGTTCCACTTTAATTCTAAATCTTCTCAATGAAAAAGAAATAAGTTATTTTTCAATTCTATTTTTCCAAATAATATAAAAATTTTCCACTTCACTTCACATTTGTCCCAAAGAAATGGATATTATTAAAATACTGTTCTAAATTTTCCATGGAAAATATAAAATTTTTAGTTCATTTCTGAATTTTACCAAAGAACAAAATTCAATTCTATTTTGTCTAGAGAAAATAAAAATCTTTCATGTCAGTTTTAAATTTCACCAAGACACAAAGAAATTTAAAGTTCCATTTTAAATTTTTCCAGAGAAGATAGAAAAAGCTATACCATAGTTTTGAATATTTGCTATGAAGATAAAAAGTTCTACTTCAATTCTAAATTTTCTCTATGAAGTGAAGAAAAGTTTAACTTCTCTTCTGAATTTTCTCAATGAAAAGAAATAAGTTATTGATCAATTCTATTTTTCCAGGGAAAATAAAAAATTTTCACTTCAGTTCAGATCTTTCTCAAAGAGATGAAAAATTTAAAATACTGTTCCAAATTTTTTCATAGAAGATAGAAAAGTTCCAAGTTCTCTTCTGAATTTTACCAAAGAACACACTTCAATCTAATTTCACCAGAGAAAATAAAAAGCTCCCACTTCAGTTCGTATTTCCCCAAAGACATAGAATATTACAGTTCTATTCTAAATTTTCCCGTAGAGGAAAAAAAAAGTAATACCTAAGATTTTAATACCTACCATGAAGAAGAAAACTCCCAGTTTAATTCTAAATTTTCCCAGTAAATGAAGGAAAAGTTCCAAGTTATATTCCAATTTTTCCAAGCAAATATAAAGTCTCCACTTCAGCTCTGGTTTTTCTCAAAGAGATGAAAAATTTTAAGTTCTGTTCTAAATTTTTCTGTAGATACTTCGATTCTGAATTTTTCTTCCAAGAAGAGAAAAATTTCTGCTTTAATTCTATATTTTCTCAAAGAAGTGAAGAAAAGACCAAGTTCTCTTCTGAATGTTATCCAAGAAAAGAGAAAAGGTCCCACTTTAATTATGAGTTTTCACAAGGAAATGAAGAAAAGTTCAAGTTCTCTTCTGAGTTTTCTCAAAGAAAAGAAAAAAGTTATAGTCCAATTCTAATTTTCTCCAAAGAAAAAAGAAATCTCCGAGTGGAAGGATTATGCACGGGGTTTGATTTTACATGTGGGGGGGGTTCCAGGGATGAAATTTTCAGGGACAATTTTACCGATTTTTTTCCGGAGACGTAAGTTAACTTTTAAATTAAATTGTAGCTCCTTTGTCTTAGGGATTTACTCCTCAAATTTCTAAATTAGAAAACAAGTGCGTCGTTCTATTATTAAAGACAAACTTCCAAGCTTGTTCATCTAACCTCCAAAACCATAAGTTAGGTTAGGTATAAATAAATATTCATAAATAAATAGAAACATTTCTCCGTGTTTAAGTTAAGTTAGGTTAGGTTAGCTTATCATGGTCATGATAAGCTAACCTAACTTAACTTAAACACGGAGAAATGTGTGTTCTTTGTTAAAATTCAGAAAAGAACTTGGAACTTTTCTATCTTCTATGAAAAATTTTGGAACAGTATTTTAAATTTTTCATCTCTTTCAGAAAGATCTTAACTGAAGTGGAAATTTTTTATTTTCCTTGGAAAAATAGAATTGATCAATAACTTATTTCTTTTCATTGAGAAAATTCAGAAGAGAAGTTGAACTCTTCTTCACTTCGTACAGAAAATTTAGAATTGAAGTAGAACTTTTTATCTTCACAGAAAATATTCACAACTATGGTATAGCTTTTTCTATCTTCTACGGAAAAATTTAGAATAGAACTTTAAATTTCTTTGTGTCTTGGTGAAACTAAAAACTGAAGTGGAAGATTTTTATTTTCACTGGAGAAATTAGAATTGAATTGTGTTCTTTGGAAAATTCAGAAGAGAAGTTGAAATTTTCTATCTTCTATGAAAAATTTGGAACATTATTTAAAATTTTTTCATATCTTTGAGAAAAATCTGAACTGAAGTGGAAAATTTTTATATTATTTGGAAAAATAGAATTGAAAAATAACTTATTTCTTTTTCATTGAGAAAATTTAGAATTAAAGTGGAACTTTTTATCTTCAAGTTAAATATTCGCATCTAAGGTATAACTTTTTCTATCTTCTGCGGTAAAATTTAGAATGGAACTTTAATTTTTGTGTCTTGGTGAACTTAAAACTGAAGTGGAAGATTTTTATTTTTTCCGGAGAAATTAGAATTGAAGTGTGTTCTTTGGTAAAATTCAGAAGTGAACTTGAACTTTTCTATCTTCTATGAAAAATTTGGAACATTATTTTAAATTTGTTCATCGCTTTGAGAAAAATCTGAACTGAAGTGGAAAATTTTTATATTATTCGGAAAAATAGAATTGAACAATATCTTATTTCTTTTTCATTAAGAAAATTTAAAATTAAAGTGGAACTTTTTACCTTCCGGGAAAATATTAACAACTATAGTACAGCTTTTTCTATCTACTACGGAAAAATTTAGAGTAGAACTTTAAATTTCTTTATGTCTTGGTGAACTTAAAACTGAATTGGAAGATTTTTACTTTCTCTGTAGAAATTAGAATTGAATTGTGTTCTTTGGTAAAATTCAGAAGAGAACATGAACTTTTATATCTTCTATGAAAAATATTGAATATTATTTAAAATTTTTTCATCTCTTTGAGAAAAATCTGAACTGAAGTGGAAAATTTTTGTTTTTTGGAAAAATATAATTGAACAATAAATTATTTCTTTTTCATTGAGAAAATTTAGAATTAAAGTGGAACTTTTTATCTTCAAGATAAATATTCGAATCTAAGGTATAACTTTTTCTATCTTCTACGGTCAAATTTAGAATGGAACTTTAATTTTTGTGTCTTGGTGAACTTAAAACTGAAGTGGAAGATTTTTATTTTTTCTGGAGATATTAGAATTGAATTGTGTTCTTGGGAAAATTCAGAAGAGAACTTGAACTTTTCTATGTTTTATGAACAATTTGGAACATTATTTTAAATTTGTTCATCTCTTTGGGAAAAATCTGAACTGAGGTGGAAAATTTTTATATTATTTGGAAAAATAGAATTGAACAATAACTTATTTCTTTTTCATTGAGAAAATTTAGAATTAAAGTGGAACTTTTTACCTTCCGGGAAAATATTCACAACTATGGTATAGCTTTTTCTATCTACTACGGAAAAAATTTAGAATCAAACTTTAAATTTTTTTACGTCTTGGTGAACTTAAAACTGAAGTGTAAGCTTTTTATTTTCTCTGGTGAAATTAGAATTGAATTGTGTTCTTTCGTAAAATTCAGAAGAGAACTTGAACATTTCTATCTTCCATGAAAAATTTGGAACATTATTTTAAATTATTTCATCTCTTTGAGATAAATCTGAACTGGAGTGGAAAATTTTTATATTATTTTGGAAAAATAGAATTGATCAATAACTTATTTCTTTTTCATTGAGAAAATTCAGAAGTGAACTGGAACTTTTCTTCACTTCGTTGAGAAAATTTAAAATTGAATTAGAACTTTTGTATCTTCCGGGAAAATATTCACAACTATGGTATAGCTTTTTCTATCTACTAGGGAAAAATTTAGAATAGATTTTTAAATTTCTTTATGTCAGGTTGAACGTAAAACTGAAGTGGAAGGTTTTTATTTTCTCTGGAGAAATTAGAATTGAAATATGTTCTTGTGGTGAGAAATTTGTGTGTGTTCAGTAAAAGTATGTTAGTTTTGAGGTAAAATATTGTTAATTTGATGAAAAGGTTTGTTAGTGTTAAACAAAACTTGCTACTTCTGACAGAAAAGTTGTTATCACAATCAAAAAATTTTTACCTCTAAGAAAAAATTTGGTAACTTTGGTAGAAAAGTTGCTAGTTCGAACAGCAAATGTGTTATCACAGATGAAAAATATTATTTATAAGAGAAATTTGTTTGTGTTCAGTAAAAGTTTGTTAGTTTTAAGGAAAAATGCCGTTACTTTGATGAGAATGTTTGTTTTTGTTAAGCAAAACTTGCTACTTCTGACAGAAAAGTTGTTATCAAAGTCAAAAAATGTTACTTCTAAGAAAAACTTTTGTATCTTTGGTAGAAAACTTGCTAGTTCGAACAGAAAAAGTGTTATCACTGATGAACAATATTATTTTTAAGAGAAATTTGTGGGTGTTCAGTAAAATTAAGTTAGTTTTAAGGTAAAATGTCGTTACTTTGGTGAGAAGGTTTGTTAGTGTTAAGCAAAACTTGCTACTTCTGACAGAAAAGTTGTTATCACAATAAAAAAATATTACGTCTTAGAAAAAATTTGGTATCTTTGACAGAAAACTTGCTAGTTCGAACAGAAAAATTTTTCATCACTGATGAAAAATATTATTTCTAAGAAAAATTTGTGTGTGTTCATTAAAAGTCTGTTAGTATTAAGGTAAAATATCGTTACTTTGATGAGAAGGTTTGTTAGTGTTAAACAAAACTTGCTACTTCTGACAGAAAAGTTGTTATCACAATAAAAAAAATTTTACTTCTAAGAATAAGTTTGGTATCTTTGACAGAAAACTTGCTAGATCGAACAGAAAAAGTGTTATCACTGATATCACTGATGAAGAGAAATTTGTGTGTGTTCAGTAAAAGTATGTTAGTATTAAGGTAAAATGTCGTTACTTTGATGTGAAGGTTTGTTAGTGTTAAGCAAAACTTGCTACTTCTGACAGAAAAGTTGTTATAACAATAAAAAAAAATGTTACTTCTAAGAAAAAATTTAGTAACTTTGGTAGAAAAGTTGCTAGTTCGAACAGAAAAAGTGTTATCACTGAACAAAAATATTATTTCTAAGAAAAATGTTTGTGTGTTCAGTAAAAGTATGTTAGTATTAAGGTAAAATGTTGTTACTTTGATGAGAATGTTTGTTAGTGTTAAGTAAAACTTGCTACTTCTGACAGAAAAGTTGTTATCACATTAAAAAAAATGTTACTTCTAAAAAAAAATTTGGTATCTTTGGTAGAAAACTTGCTAGTTCGAACAGAAAAAGTGTTATCACTGACGAAAAATATTATTTCTAACAGAAATTTTTGTGTGTTCATTAAAAGTATGTTAGTATTAAGGTAAAATGCCGTTACTTTGATGAGAAGGTTTGTTAGTGTTAAGCAAAACTTGCTACTTATGACAGAAAACTTATTATCACAATCAAAAAATGTTACTTCTAAGAAAAAATTTGGTATCTTTGGTAGAAAACTTGCTAGTTCGAACAGAAAAAGTGTTATCACTGATGAAAAATATTATTTCTAAGAGAAATTTTTGTGTTAGTAAAAGTATGTTAGTATTAAGGTAAAATGTCGTTACTTTGATGAGAATGTTTGTTAGTGTTAAGCAAAACTTGCTGCTTCTGACAGAAAAGTTGTTATCACAGTAAAAAAATGTTACTTCTAAAAAAATTTTGGTATCTTTGGTAGAAAACTTGCTAGTTCGAACAGAAAAAATGTTATCACTGACGAAAAATATTATTTCTATGAGAAATTTGTGTGTGTTCAGTAAAAGTAAGTTAGTTTTAAGGTAAATAGTCGTTACTTTGATGAGAAGGTTTGTTAGTGTTAAGCAAAACTTGCTACTTCTGACAGAAAAGCTGTTATCACAATCCAAAAAATGTTACTTCTAAGAAAAAATTTGGTATCTGGTAGAAAACTTGCTAGTTCAAACAGAAAAAGTGTTATCACTGATGAAAAATATTATTTCTAAGAGAAATTTGTGTGTGATCAGTAAAAGTATGTTAGTATTAAGGTAAAATGTCGTTACTTTGATGAGAAGGTTTGTTAGTGTTGAGCAGAACTTGTTACTTCTGACAGAAAAGTTGTTATCACAGTAAAAAAAAATGTTACTTCTAAGAAAAAATTTGGTATCTTTGGTTGAAAACTTGTTAGTTCGAACAGAAAAAGTGTTAGCATTGATAAAAATTATTATTTCTAAGAGAAATTTGTGTGTGTTCATTACATAGTTGGTGTCATTAAAAAATACTGTTATTACTTTGATATACACATTTAAAATACATATGATTTTTTTGATAATATTTGATTTTTGTTCTGAAAAGATTAATAAAAAGCCTTTTGAAATTACTGCTTCGTGATGGGATATTCAAAAAGCCCTAAAGTAAAGTTGTGGCTGAAAAGGATTAGTACTTCAAGTTGTAAAATTGGTTTCGGAGGGACATTGCGTAAAGAACTTATTCTGAAATAATATAAAAAAAGCCTTTTGAAAAGTACTGCTTGGCGTTGGGGTATTCAAAAGTCGTAAGGTAAAGTTGTGGTGAAAAGGATGAGTACAACAACTTGTAAAATGGGTTTAGGAGGGAATATTAAGAAAAGAACTTGTTCTGAAAAGATATAATAAAGCCTTTTGAAATGTGGGGGGCCCTTCTATGTCTCAATTGCACATAAAAAGTATTTAAAATGGGGGGGGGGCCTTTGGGGGTGGCGGGGGGCCTATGGGGACCCGGGGGCCTTTGGGGGCCCGGGGGCCTTTGGGGGCTCGGGGACCCTTTGGGGCTCGGGGCCCTTTGGGGCCCGGGTGGCATTGGGGGACCAGGGGGCCCGTGGGCCTTTGGGGGCCGGGGGTTCCTTTGGGGTTGGGGTACGGGGTTCGGGGCCCTTTGGGGCTGGGGTAGGGGGGTTGTTGGGGTAAGGGACCTCACAAGACTGTTCAAAAGGAACTTGTGTATTATAACTACCACAGAGTTTCACCCTCATATCATCTTCTAAATCATCTTCTAAAATAGCTCAAACGGTTTCACTTAAATCATCTTCTAAAATGTCTCGAACTGTTTCGCCCAAATAATCCCCTAAAAGTAATTTCTGCGTGTTCCTTTTGTTTTGGCATCCCTTCGCTGTCACATTTGAAATTCCTTGGAAACCATTTTTCTCGTTAATCTCATCATCTCATAGGTGTTCCTAGCTACACTATTAAGGTTTTGATAGAATATTAATTTATCTCTGTGGCCTAAAGTTCAGAGAAGCCGTATTTAAAAAAGGATTTTTCTATCTCTTTAGACCCCCGCATAATTCCAAGATAACAAGTGATGTCATTTCTAATTCCTGACACGATAGATCAAAGAAGCCATATTTAAAAATAGAATATTAATTTATCGCTGTCACGTAAGATCTGAGAAGCCATATTTAAAAATAGAATTTTTATCTCTTTTGAATCCCGTATAATTCCTAGGAAACAAGTGATGTCATTTCTTCCCCCTCGGTTACGCAATCAATTTCTCGGAAAACCACTTCCTCCTCGATGCTTAGATCAATACATCTCTTCACCCCGTCAATGCGCATGTGCAAACTTCACCCCCAGTGTCATTACACCTAGACGAACAGCAACAAATCAATTGACCTTGACCCCATTAGACTCGATCGATAATCCTTGAATAAATTATGTCCCGTCGGCGTTAGACTCAATTGTAGATGGCAGCAGTGGTGTGGGTTCGGAGTCATTGTGCAACTTCCTACTTATATCACACTTGCGGATTGTAGATTTGATAAACATCACTTACGTATGAAAAATAGCTTTCAAATGAGCCATTAAACGTCACTATGAAAGGTACTGGTAGCCCACTAGACCAAGCTTTTCCACTTGAGACATGGCACCAAAAGTGCCGTTTTTAGTATCATTCGGAACTTGCTGATGGTGCATTTTATAGGAAATATCTTTTATATGAGCTATTAAAAATCTGTCTAGATACCTGTGATACCAATACGCCCAATAACAATACTTTTATACCGATACGCGTGATATAAATACAGTACGTTCAATACCGATGCAGTGTGGAGCCCTTTCCCCAGGGACTATGGAGGGTCATATCATCACCAAAACCAAAGATGTTGACTTTGAAGTACGTTGAAAAAAATGGCTATGTCGAAATTGTGACTGGATGACTTTGGAGGGAGTGGGTTATAAGGGAGGGGGGCTAGTTGCCCTCTAATCTTTTTGGTCAATTAAAAAGTGCACTAGTAAATTTAATTTCTCTTCGAATGAGCTATTACACACCTCTCTATGATGTTGTGGTCACCCTGCTAGAAAAAAAAGAAAGAATGAAAAAAAGTCAGTGCTACCTATGCAAAAAAGTGGTTTTCCTTGTTCTTCAAGGAGGAGGACTGTAATTTCCCTTCTCAAGGATTTCAACAATGCTGATTCCAATGGTACAATTTTCATTCTGATCTGACGCCATTTTGGAGGGCTTGCAGGCGTTTTTGTGAAATCACCGTAAATTTCTTTTCGCAATAAACTTTTGATTTTGAACAAACCGAAATAATAGTTACCATTTCCGAATAAGTGTTACATGGCAATTTTTTTCACTAGCTAATTTTTTCAAAATACGTTTTTTAACTGTCGGTTACTACGGGTTGTGGTTCGCTCTTTACTAGGTTGCAGCTACCGCTCTAACCATGATCTTTCCTGAGAAAAATGGAGGACTCCACAGTGAATGCATGCAATGTTAAAGTGCCCCAGTGACTTGTAATTCACACTTGCGTAGTTTACGCACCTTCGTAGGTTTGTACTGGGTTTTGCGCCACAGTTCGTTGCCGTCGAAGTTTGCGATGTTATTTTTCTTCTAACGTAAAATTTCTTTCTTCTTCACTTTCATTTTTGACTCGTTCTGATTCTTGATGTTTCTTGTCTTCTAAAAGCATAATTTTTTGTTCTTCACTTTCATTTTTGATACGTTCTGGTATTCGATTTTGCGTGTGTGCTAACCGCTTTATTCTTTGTTCTTCACTTTCATTTTTTACACATTCTGATTCTCATTGTCGCTTGTAAATCTCGGTGCCACTTACCTTCTAATCGTATATTTCTTTATTCTCGCTGCCGCGTATCTTCTGATACTTGCTTTTGCGTGTCTTCTGAACACACAATTCTTTGCTCTTCATGTCCGTTTTGACACGTTCTTATTCTCGCTGTTGCTTGTAATTCTCGCTGCCCCTTACCTTCTAACCACATATTTCTTTGTTCTTCGTTTTAATTTTTGATTATTTCTTATCCTCGTTGACGCATTTCTTGTAACCACATGTTTTTCTGCTCTTTACTTTCGTTTTTGACTCGCTGTAATTCGCCTCCCGCTCATCTTTTAACCACATATTTCTTTGTTCTTCAATTTTGTTTTTGACTCGCTGTAATTGTCGTTTTCGAAAATATTCTAACTACATATATCTTTATTCTTCATTTTTGTTCATCATTACTTCAGACATTTTTTCAATACCCTTTGCCTAAGCTGCTCGGATTGGTCTTGTCACATTTGATGGCCTAGGTTGTTCATTTTCACCAGTGATTTTATATTTCTCTGATCGTCGTCTTGATCTTAAGCATTGTTAATTTAATTTTTTGTCCTCTTGATATTAGGAAACTGCTTGAAATTTCTTCTTTCTTCTTCACTTTCGTTACTGATTCGTTCTGATCCTCGTTGTCACTTGTTTTTTAACCGCATATTTCTTTGTTCTTAACTTTTGTTGCCGCTTGTCTTTTAACTGCATCTTTTTTTGTTCTTCCCTTTAGTTTTTGATCCGTTGTAATTGTCGTTTTTGCAAGTAATCTAACCGCATATTTCTTTGTTCTTCATTTTCGTTTATCATTACTTCGTTTATCACTTCCATTTATCATTATTTTGTCAATGCCACCTGCTTTAGCTGCTTGGACAGGTCTTGTCACGTTTGATGGTCTAGGTTGTTCACTTTCACCCGTTGTGAATTTACATTTCTCATAGCATCCTCTTGATCTTGTCTGCTCAGATGATCAAGTTTGTTCATTTTGAATAATTGTTAATTTACTTTTTTTCTAGGTATTATGAAACTGCTGAAAAAGCCTTTTATAAATAGACTTATTTCACTTGTTCTCTTATTCTTAGCTATGTTTCATGTTTAATTTTGCGTGCGTCATAGATACTAAGAACGAAACGACCACTCCTGATGTGGAAATGACGTATTTATGCTCTTGAAATATGCTAATAAATATGACGTTATTCCTCTGTTCTTTTTTTTCTAGAATTAAGGTTCTAAAAAAAAAAAAAAATCCAGAAAAATATGGAACCGTTTCCGAGGAAAAATTTATACGTACATACATAAATAAATAAATATAAAATTGTTACTTGTTTAAAGAGATAAGATAACAAGTCAAAAAGAACAATAGAACAAGTAAAAGTTTAGGGTAAAGAGTGGGGAGGGTCTTGGGAAGGGGCAGCCACCATCGTGTACTTCGTGTAATTTCCAGTCGTGGCATTTTGGCCCTATTCGGTCCAAGATTGTTGTTTTGTGGCAAATTAATGGCAGTTTGTTGAGGTACGATATCTAAGGCTCTAGCTTTTAGTGTTTTTTTTTTTTATCAAATGAGCCCTATGAGAGTAACCTATAATCTCCGGTTTCGTACCTCTTGGAAATAAAAAAGAAAATAGAAGGAGACAAACAACTCGTGCTGACCACGCTAAATCTAATTTTTCTTGGTTTTCAAGATGGGGGACTGTAACCCATCGTTCACAGGCTATCAACCATGAAGAATTGAGTGGTTATCTCAGATAATGCATTCACCAGCCTTTCGGTCCTATTTGGTCAAATAGTGATCTTCAGCAGGACAAAATGGCAGAAAACTGCACTTTACAGCGTCATACTCTATTTTTGTAACTTATAAAGGACACTATCTATTTTGATTTCTATTCAAATAAGCCTTACTCTGGTATTCTAGGACTAATGATTCACTGCGACCACCCTTAGTGAAAAAGAAAGAAAGAAAAGACTCAAAGGAGCCTAAAACAGGTCAATTTTTTTTTTGGGGGGGGGAGGGGGCTGGGTTAGCAAAGTGTATTATTATGTGAACATTTCATTATGAATAAATATTACGTTAAAGGAGGCACATCAGCGCTACCCATGAAAAAATTTGATTGGGATACCCTAGATAACGGAGTGCTATATCTTAAGAATGGAAATCTCTTTCGTGTTCTTTTATTTTGATTTGATGTAATAAATTGAGGGGTATAAGTCGCTGTTTCAAAATTCTCAGATTTTTTTTTGTAATTTTAAGTTGCTGTTCGGTTGAATCTTAAAAAATTAATGTTTATATTTCGGTGATTAGCTTCAACTGGGAAATATTCATCACGGGAAAGTTTTTTTTTGTTAAGCTTAGAACTTGTTTTTGCTATTTAAAATTTTTTGTACTTTTTTGTATTTTCTAAGTTTTTTTTTGCTGTATTTTAAACTTTGGTTGTTATGGGTAGTGGTTCGTTCTTTATTAGGTGGCAGATACTAAAACAACAATAATTGGCTCTGCGCAATACAATTTTCTGTTCAAATCTTTTGAAAGACCACGTGGCAATATTTATAGCACTGTACAGAAAGAGTGGGTATGGGGAGAGGGTTATGAATTTGCAGCAATTTCTGTAACTTTTAAGTTTCAAAGTCGCTCTTTCCTTTCATGATTTAAAAAAAACTTATATCGAGTTTACGTTTGTTTGTCATTTCTTTTCAATGTTTTTATCAAACAGTTCGTGGTAACGAACTGTAAGTGAGATGCGACACGGCTCAATAGTAACCGAAACTCTAAAACACGGAACTTTAATCTCAATAAATATATCAAAAGAATTGGCTTTTTATAGTGATTCCAAATATATAAGATCCATTAAGCTTAGTGTTACTTATAAAAGTTGAAAATTTGCCTGATTTTTGAATGGGGGGGGGGGGGGAGACAGCCCCTAATAGGTGACGTGAAGGAAATACACTCAAACCATCAGATTCAGTGTATCAGAGAACCCTCCTGTAGAGGTTTCTTCCTCCCATCTTCAAGAAATTTGGAATTATGTATTTTATGTCAGAAGAAAGATCCCGGATGCATTCTTCCGTTGTGTTTTCACGAATTGTTTTGTTTTCAAACAGTTCGTAGTAACAAGCTGTATAGTAAGAGTGACTTGTCTCAATAGTAACCGAAACTCTAAAAAACGGAATTTTAATATCAAGGGGTGATCGTATGCAACCAATGGTCCTAGAACATCGAGAGAAGGGCCATTTGAAAAGAAGTTAAAAACTCTAGATCCCTTTCAAAGTGGCCAAAAAATTGGAGGGAAGCTAGCCCCCCTCCCATGCCCCTTTTCCCCCAAAATCGTCCGATGAAAATTTTGAGATAATCATTTTGTTTAGCATAGTTAAAAAATCTGAAAAATATTGTTTTTGGAGATAACATGACCCCCCCCCCCAGCCCCTGGGGATAGGGCTATAAGTTATAAAATTTGCCCATTGTTTACGTATAGCATTTGTTATTGGGAAGTATGCAGACATTTTTAGGGGAAGGGGAGATTATGTGCTTGGCATGGGTTTCCATGCGGATATTTTTCCGTGTAGAGGAAAATTTCCAGGAGTGAGCTTTCCAGGAAAAATTTCAAATTGAGGTGGTTTGACTAAATTCCCAAGAGAAATTCTTTTTATTTGTCTACATTCCTCTCTTACTAGTCACTTTTGCATGTGGAGATGTTCCGGGGGAATTGTACGAGGGAAATTTTCTGCGTGTGCGGATTTCCAGGAAGTAATTGCCACGGAAGGAGGGATTTCTGGAATGATCGGAAAAATGATTAGAACTTAAAGCCTCTTTCAAATGCAAGTATGTCACAGGGAATTTTTCAGGCTGAATCTTCTGCAAGAAATTTTACGAAGGGGTGGGGGAGAATTTTCAGCGAGGATGGAATTACCTGCAAGAAATTTTACGGTGACGGGCGGGGGGTGGATTTTACGATGGGAAGAACTTTCCAAGGAGGAGTTTCCTGTGAAAGGAGGGAATTTTTCATGGAGAGTGAGCCATATTTACCGGTATTATTTGAAAAATGATTAGAAATTATACAAAAAAACAAGTTTTTTGAACTGAAAGTAAGGAGTAAAACTAAAACTCAAAACGGACCGAAATTATTCCGTATATGAAGGGGTTGCCTCCTCCTCAATACCTTGCTCTTTGCGCGAAAGTTTGACTGTTTGTCACAATTTTCAAGACCGACTCCGGAAACACAACGACCAATTAATTAGAAAAGGAATCTTTTTTAAAAGTGCTTAAAACATTAGCGTGAAGAGCAAGGTATTGAGGAGGGGGCAACTCCTTCCTATACTGAATGATTTCTGTTAATTTTGAGTTTTAATGTTGCTCCTTACTTTCAATTGAAAAAACTTGTTTTTCATTTCATTTTCATATTATGGATCGAACAATGGTACGATTTAGAATTAAATGGACCACTAAAGGGGGTCCTTTGGACCACTAAATGGACCACTAAAGGGGGACCACTAAAGGGGGACCTTTAAAACTGACAAACTTAACGTCGGTACCTTAAACAAAATGGATGTGTCATAATGCTGGGTTCAAAATAATATTCCATACATATGTACATGCTATCTATTTTCACACCCCCCTATAAAGGTCGGGTGATGTGCAGATCTTATAAAGACACATAATCATCAGCCTGATCCTGATTTCCCACCAAATTCAGTGTTGGATCTCGTGTCCTTTTCAAGTAAATTTGATCACGAAACAATTTAGGGACTTTCTCAGACGAAAAGTGGAAATTCATTCTGGAATAAAATAATAATAATAATAATAATAATGATAGGGATTTCAATGTTACGTCTTAGTACGTTTCGTTGAGAGTTGATGACCCTTTTGGTAAATATCCTGATGGCTAGAATTAGGGGACTCCTATTCTCAATAAAAATTACATTAGTCCAATACCCTCGAAAGGCAACTAGGACATCATCTAATGCCTCTCATCAAGCTTTCCTGAGATTCAGAAAACCATTCTAGCAGATGCGCTGATGACATGGCGAGACTTTAGGGACCTTTCCCCTACAGAGGCTAGATCGGATGCCATACTGGGAAAAATACACAACATGAGAATTGGATTTCATTTCTACTATGTATTTTATTTATCATTTTTTAATCATTGGTCTTAAAATGTATCCAGAAAGTAGAAAACCGAACAAGTTCAGCAGTTTTGCCTCTATTATTTTCTTTCAAGAAAATAACGCTCCTTCTCCTTTACCCATGTGTCTAACCATTGGATATTCTGTCTCAATTCAATAAAAATTAGCACTGAATTTTTATTGCAATTTAGAGCTGGGAAGAAAGAATAGAACACATTCGTATGGGTATATCTCCACCATTGATGTTGTGACAACGGATCTTATCCCTTCTTTTGAAAAATTTATGAAAAATTTGGGATAATATACAAAAGTTCGTCAGATCTGATTTGACTGTCAGATACACCTTTAATTCAAAACTCTTCGGTGTCTTGAAACGTACCTTCTTATAACCAAATGCATAAATGCTAAAGACTCTAGGGTTTCATTCTCAAAACTTTTGAAGGGGGCCCCAAGCTGTCTCTGAGAAAGCAGAAAATGTTTCCTGACCTTCCCGTGTGTTGCACATTAAATGCGAAAAAGTCTAACTAAAACAAAGAGTAAACAAACCAAGGACATTTTTTCTGTGCAACATTGAGTTTTTTTTCCTATCCTAGTTTTTGAGAAACACCTATTTTTCCGGTAGTTTCGCTAAAAAAAAATTAAAAAAAAAACACCGCCCCCATACAATGGAAAAAATGTATTCTTCCCTGTCTACATTTTCGTCTGTTGTCACCAGTGGCGCAACAGAGGCCTGCTTTTTATTCAATTGGAAATACATGTAAAACTGATTAAGTGGGTTGTATATATGTGTTAGCGGCATCCAGAATGGTTTAACCATAATTTCTAGAATATCGTCTAATCATATGACTATGCCACAATTTTTAAGCTACTTTTTCTAAGCTTTTACTTCTTGATTTTACTTGATTTTTTCTCTTTCTTTGCACACATTCTGCAAATCTTCTGTCCTCTCCATGTTTTTAGTCTAAGATATAGCTATCAGGGCAATCCATTGAATGGTTTTGGGCCGTCGAATTCAAATTCGAATTTCTGAGAATAAAAGGAATCAAGACACAAATTTTTTCCTACGCATAAACTATGTAAGCTTATAATTATATTAAAGAATCCGAGCTACTTCATTTTGTGTTTAAAATCAATCTTGAAGTAACACTGACCGGACTCGTACTAGCAGAATAACTAAATACAACCTTATACTAAGTCTCCCTATCTCAAGGTTCACTTAAATAAAAGAGACAGAAAAAGGAAAAGTAGCTTTTATGTTACAATTAAAGATGATTAAACGCTCTTTTCTGACTTGTAAAAAATTCTGAAACTATGTTGAGCGATCAAGGGTAAATAGCGATAAACGTGAGCACAAAACACTTTCACCTTTTCTTAAATCGCCATTGTCTCTGCTGCGATTAAGAAAGAAGAATTAATTATTTACTGCAAGCCTAATCTATCTATTATTATATACTTTTACAATTTAGTGCCCTTTTTAAGGGCACTAAATTTAAATTTAAAAGCTAGAGCAATACTTATTTTTGATAGTTTCTGACTGTTCCTGTAAATTCTAAAACAACTACTTTAGTAATCATATGCACAGTTAGGTTCAAACTAATCCGTTACAGATTGAGTTTATAGCACAATATCTTTTTGAGAAAACGGGGGGGGGGGTAAAAGTGTGAAAATAATGTTTTAGATCACAATCAATTTTCCTTCGGTGGCAGGGTCTTTGGACCGATCATAGCAGGGGTAGGATTCTCCCTCTGTCCCCTATGTGCAAATTATTTGTGACAAGTTTTAAAATTGAACCATGGTTAAGATATTTGAGACTAAGTAGTGCTTTGTGAAAATACCACAATAGGTCTTGATATTGACTTCTTTTTTAGAAAATAGAAGTTTTAAAATTGAACTTTGGTTAAGATATTTGAGACTAAGTAGTGCTATGTGAATATACCACAATAGGTCTTGATATTGACTTCTTTTTTAGAAAATAAAAGTACAATGTATTTTAAATCATTTAAGTTTCCACGTTTCCAAACTCATTGGTGTCGATTCAGAGAGGAGGAATAAAAAGCCTTATCAATGTTGGAGAAAAAATAAGGTCGTTTTTTAAGTTATAAGGACGGTTTTGACCCTAATATTTAACTGATTTATATTTTATGAAATGTAACCCTGCCATTTTGACAAGTTTTAATGGCAAGCTTTGTTGTTGGGATTAGGCGGTGCTTCTGTGGTCACCGAATTGAAGCCGTCGAGGTGAACAGGTATTTTGGTGTTTCTCCCATTGAACATAAATACGTGCTCATCGTCCTTTCAGCTTGAGGGAATAATCCCCAGATGAATGGAAGAATACTGCTTAATTCTGCCCAGTTAAACATGAAACAATTCAACACGGCTTTTATACAAATAGAGGAAAATAATTTAACTAGAAACAATTTTTTTTGTTATTTCTGTTGTATTTTTTTATCTTATAACCTATGTTATAGCATTTCAACTTTTTGTTAATTTTCCAAAGCCAAAAAATGATTTTAAATTACCAATTCCAAAAATAGAAATATTTTATTGCGTATACACGAAACCATTTCAGCTGGAGAGAACGCATTAATAGTACGGTTTTCTGAATACAATCAAACAGATCGTGGTAACGAATTCTGAGCAAAGTATGATCACTGTAAGTACCCTGGCTTGCCAATAGAATACCAATTGATAACAATAACATGCATAACAAAGGCATGCTTTTAACAAAAGTTACGCCATCTAGTTCAAAATAATTGAGAATCATAATTTGAAGGTTTCAAGTCATACCAAAAATGCACGAGATTTTATTCTTTTTTGAGAAAGGATGGTCAAAGATGCATGACTATTTGTTTTTTTGTTTCTTTTTTCTCGCCAGAGGTAATCATATCAAACCCTTGGCCATAGATTATCAAAACACGGATACATTTTCATTAAAGATATATGAAAAGCCACTGATATCAATCATATACTTGATTTTAAATGGCCGTAAAGTTTTCCCGTAGAGGATACCCCTTCTTTCTTTATAACATGCCTTCGTTTTCAAGCGTTCAGATAGTAAGTATAAAGTAGGGTACAAAGAATATCAGCATTAAAACATTTTTTGGTCTCCTGGACCCATTCATGTCTGAAAACCACGCTTTTCTGAGTTTTTATTTTTTTTTCAGCATTGTGAAGTTATTAGGTCATTACCACATTTTCGTCAGTGTTCCCATCTATAACCGTGAAAATAAATAAGCAAAATTAATTAGTTGAATTTGAGGAAGCTTTTCATCCGTCAAAATTCAAACATTAACAATCTGTTGGCTCCTAAAGATAACTAAACCTTCAAAGGAAAGCTTAGTGGCTCACCGCTAAGAACAAGACAAGGAAAAGCTTTACGTATTTACAAATAGCATACATTGCTGGCTTTGCCTTGGATTGCCGAGATTGAGATAGGCTTGCTCAAATTGATGTGATTTTGACTATGAAAACCGGCATATTCAGTTTCTATTGAAATACAAATATCATCATAGAAAAAAAATAGATCCATATCCTTTGAACTGTTCTTGTCAATTACGATTACTCTCATTTTTTCTGTATTTGCTTCCAAATACTTGCGACACTTCCTGCTCATGTATTGCATGCTTAGCTTAATCTAGTTCCTCCAACGCCAGTTCGTACATAAGGCGACAACGATGCCGCTCCACGACGACCTTTGAAGAGCACAGGTCTTCCAAAGATGTTCCGGCAAGTGTAGCATCCTTCTCAAGGCATCGATCAAGCGTCGCTTTCTGCTCTCCACGTCTTCTAATACCGGTTTTGACCCAGTCCCAGAAATCAAGGAGGAGCCTGTCATTGCCCATACGAAACATGTGACTCCAACACCGCCATCTACTACTCTGGATGTAGGTGTGGTCTAGAACGAGTGTGGTTACCGACAAATTTAATGAAGCTCCCAAGGCCCTTGAATTCTTCATCCTCCTACAGCAGATTAGCCCCAATCATGAGTGGCCGCGCAAAAAGTTTTCTTTACGTTGTTTCTGTAATATTTGACTTTATATCTGCTTGTGTTGTGTTTAATGTATCTTTTACTTTTCTTTTTTTTATTCGGACTGAATCGAAAATGCCATTGTTACTGTTTGTAGAGTGTGGTCCAAATATTTTAGTAGAAATTAATTTTTATTTACCTTTACAGTTACCGAGCACTTCAGTTCCGCCGTTAGTAAGAAACACAGAAAGTAAATTATTGAAGAGCAAAAGGAAATGTTTTGTATGCGGAAATGACTCGCTAAAGTTTCCAAAGTACACATTCTTTGGTCTACCTAAAGATGAAACAAGGTAATACTTCCTTTCTTTCATAGTCAACAAATTCTTTGTTTCATACCCACTGAACCTTTTACACCCTCCCAAGAAGTTTTCCTTAAGTTTTTCCTTACGACATCCTCCCACCTCACTCGGGGACGACCTGCTTTTCTTTTGGCCCTAAACGGTTGGCCAACAAGGACTGTCTTTGACAATCTGTCATTTTTCATCGACCGAATATGTCTTAGCCATCTCAATCTTTCTGTCATTATAGCCATAGCATAGCCATAGAAACCGGGATTGAACCACACTACTCGTCCAGCTTACTGTTTGAGTCAGTAACGATATATATATATATATATATATATATATATATATATATATATATATATATATATATATATATATATATATATATATATATATATATATATATATATATATATATATACTGACTGATCGTTACTGACTAACAACTCACTGCAGCACCAAGCTGCCTGGGGCCAACACAGCTACGCACGTACCTCCGCCCTCCCAATCTATTCAAAACCTCTAAATTAATGCAAATGAGAGTAGGGCTACCGCTTCCTTAAGTCTTCTAAAGACTAGAGCGTTATTTTTTTGTACCAAAAACGACTTGTATTTTGATCAGTGTGTTTTTCATTTGCCACAATATCAACAACAACAAAACAGCGAAACGATATCACAATACTAATTAAGGCTTATAAGTAAGAGCCACCACTAATAAGGACGAAATACCTCTCCCCTTTCCTGTGATTTATTGAAAACGTTTTGTGTAGTGTGTTTTTTTTTGTCATAACACCAATAACCGCACAATAAACAAATAATATTATAAGGTTAATCAAGGCTTGCAAATAAGGTCTAAATCAGTGAGAGTAGGTCAAGCCCTTCTCCCCTTTCGAACTATCTAAACGACCTGAGTGTCATTTGCGCTTTAATGAAAACGACATATATTTTGAACAGTGTCGTTTTATTTCGAGTTGAGCGGAAACAACCTGATTTGGCTGTAAATGTTTTACCTGAATGTAATTTTAGCTAGTTCAAGAAATTGATTTTAAGAGTTGAAGTAATAAAAAAAAGAAGCGATTAATGGGTAAATTTTGTAAAAAGCATTTCAAATGATCGAGGAAACCATAAGATTTAATACATATAAGGTAAGGTAATAAGATATAAGGTATAAGGTAAGCATATAAGGTAGGCTATAAGATTTAGGGAGTAGGCTGAACCGAAAAGGCTCCTTTAATCTGCCTACCTAGCAGGGCCTTGCTTAATTGTTTTGTTTATTTACTGGCAAAGTCTTTAGAAATAAATCTAAAAATAGAAATAGTGTGTATACGTATATGATACCCGAGACCCGAGAATTATAGGGGCTTGTCTAAATGTTTATTAATTGAGGGTTTCTTATTAGGGGCTGCACCCTCTGTCCTCTCCTGTGTAATGCCTACATGTTGCCACTTGTCGTAGCTTCTTGGAGATCATAGTATTTGTTATGATAACGAAAAAAAAACATCAACTATCAATCTTTTATGCCCAGGCTTATCATTACGAAATTTCTGTACTTACCTGTGAAATGTGATCTTTATACCTTTCTTGGATTTATTCCTACATCAAAGAACAGAAGAGTACTTGGTCATGTTTAATTGTTCGAATTTTTTGTCCGGCGAATCCAGATTCATGGATATCTGAATTTGTCAATATGCTAGAAATAAATGTTTTTAACTTTTTATATTTTATTATTAAGCTTATTTTATTTTTTTTGCACTAGTGTGTAGTAGAAATTTCTTTCGTTATTTATCAGCTACCTTAAAAGTAAAAAGTGGTCGTTTTCCTTCTTTACTGTTAATATAGTCGTATCAAATCTCATTCTTCTACAGTGCATTTTAGGCGATTATACTTCACTTTTTCTAGAGAGTGGCGACATTTATAGCAATATTACATAGAAGCTGCCCTCAATACTTCCTCTGGGGGAAGAAGGAGTTGGACTTAAAGCCCCATAAGTAACATCTGCAATATTTAATAAAAATTAAAGCTTTAACCTGTTTTCCAGACCTTCGCGTTTTTAAAAAAATTGTTGAAGGTCTGCCACTTCCCTCAGAAAAATCTCAATAGGGCTTCTTTTGCCTTAGTCAAAAATTTTCTTTCCATTCTAAGACATTAAATATTTGGATATAAAATAGGGTGTTTGTTAACGCAGAATAAGATAAAATGATGTCTGACGGAGCCTCGTTAGCTCCATAAGCGGAAATTTGTTTATTGAGGGAATTCAGTTTAAAAGATTTGTGTGATAAGAAGATTACAGAACAAGTGAATTACGCGACAATTTTAAGACCTTTATGAATGTCTATAGAACATCTTGGAATATTTATTAAAACCATAATTATTCGTAGCTGGGGGCTACACCATCAGCCTCTTCCCTATATGCATTTCTATGTGCAGTCATGGATGACAACTTTTGGAGATTGTAGCTTTTGCTGTAACAACAAAAGAAAGAAGAAATAACCTGGAAAACTAATAATATTTGCCAGAAAAACTTATAATGAAGGAATGAATGATTTTTATTACCCATCTTTAGCAATAAAAAAAGTAAAAATGGAGTAGAGAGAAAATTAAAAGAAAACAACAAAACACATTGAACTAACAAACAACTTAAATTAAAATTTCAATAACTAAAAAACAAAACAAAAAATCAATGGCGAAACTATTTAGATAAAAAGACAACCATTACACATTGCGGACTGTAGCTTCATACATACTATGCATTGGGTCTAAAGATTTCAGGAACTTTTCCCTCCTGGTTGCGATCTCGACGAAGGGGTCATCGAGTCCGTAACGTGCTGAATTCTGGCTGTTTCTTCGCCAGGGGGGAAGGCTAAGCAGATATTTTGAAAACTTATAGAACACTGTACGGATTGTTTTTTATCATCGAAAGTAAACAAAGACCAGAAAGGTGACAATGCTAAGATATGAGGGGTGGCAAAGGAGTTGAAGATCCGTGCTAGAATGCGCCGGTTATATAGGCGTTTACATGACAAAATCATCCCATACGCTTTTCGGACTTTCTGTTTGAGATCATCATAGGCAGCGCGATCGCGCTGCCTAAGTAAAGAACGATGTTGGCATAATGTATTATTTATATATATATTTTTTTTTTTCCATACCCGGGCTCTTCGTATCGAAGAGTGGTAGAAACTTGGAAAAGGGCTCATTCGATTGGAAATTGGAGTGGCTAGTGCCCTTTTTAATAGTCAAAAGTGATTGGAGGGCAACTAGCCCCCCCCCCCACGCCCATCATTCCCTCAAACACATCCAATCAAAATTTTGAGATAGCTATTTTGTTCAGCGTAGTTGATTTCCAGATAGAAAATATGTTTTTGAGATGGACACTCCCCCACAGCCCTCGGGGCAAGGGTTTTAAGCTATGCCCAGAGGGCATATAAGAACGATGTTGGCACATTGTATTATTTATTATTTTTTCCTTTAGAGCAGGGCACTTCGAGCCAAAAAGTTTTTTATTGAATTTTCGCAAAGGGCTCATTGAGTTGAATCATAAAATGGCACATGCCCTTAATATTAAACAATACTGATCTAAAGGCAACTAACATCTCACCATCGCCTACCATTTCTCGACATCAGTCCAGTCAATATTTTTGGATAGGTATTTTGTTCAGCAAAGTTGATTTTCAGATAGAAAATATGTTTTTGAGGAAGACACTCCCCCACAACCGTCGGTGCAAGGGTTTTCCATACCAGGGCACTTCTTAACGAAGGAGTTGTCGTAGAAACTTCGAAAAGGGCTCATTCGATTGGAAATTGGAGTGGCTAGTGTCCTTTTTAATAGTCGGAAGTGATTGGAGGGCAACTAGCCCACCCCCCACGCCCATCATTCCCCCAAAATACATCCAATCAAAATTTTGAGATAGGCATTTTGTTCAGCGTAGTTGATAGTTGATTTCCAGATTAGAAAATTTTTTTTTGAGGAGGACACTCCCCCACAACCCTCAGGGCAAGGGTTTTAAGTTATGCCCTGGGGGTATATAAGAACGATGTTGGTACAATGTATTATCTATTAATTTTTTCCTTTAGAGCAGGGCAATTTGTATGGAGGAGGTTGTCGTAGAAACTTCGAAAAGGGCTCATTCAATTGGAAATTGGAGTGGCTTGTGCCCAAGGCGACTAACACCCCTTCCACGCCCACCATTTCCCCAAACACATCCAATCAAAATTCTGAGATAGTAACTTTGTTCAGCATACTTGATTACCAAATAGAAATTATGTTTTTGAGGAGGACAGTCCCCCACAGCGCTTAGGGCAAGGGTTGTAAGTTATGCGCTGGGGGCACATAAGGTTTTTTATATGGAAAGCGTTGTCGTATAAACTTCAGAAAAGGCCCATTCGTTTTAAAATTCAAAGGGCTACTGCCCTTTCTAATAGTCGAAAGTAATCAGAGGGCATCTAACCCGCCTCTCACGGCCACCTTTTCCCCAAACACTTCTAATAAAAACATTGAGATAGCCATTTTATTCAACGTAGTTTTAAGTTCTGGAAACTAGGTCTTTGAGAATGACAACCCCCCACAGCCCTCAGGGCAAGGGTTGTAAGTAATGCCCAAGGGGCATATATGGTTTTTATAGAACGCTTTATCTTAGAAACTTCGAAAAGGGCTCATTCGATTGATAATTGGAATGGCTAGTGCCCTTTTTTAATAATCGAAAGTGATTGGAAAGCAACTAACGCCCCTTCCACGCCCACCATTTCCCCAAACACATCCAATAAAAATTTTGAGATAGCCATTTTTTTCCAGCAGTTTAAAGTTCCGGAAATTATACCTTAGAGCAGGACCCCCCCCCCCCCACAGTCTTCAGGACGAGGGTTATAAGTTAGACTCTGGGGGTATATAAGGTTTTAATTGAAATATTTGTTGTAGAAACTTAAAAAAGGGCTCATTCGATTGGAAATTAAAAGGGCTAGTGCCCTTTTTAATAGTCGAAAGTGATTGGAGGGCAACAAACCCCCCTCCCACGCCCGCCATTTCCCCAAATACATCCAATCAGAATTTTTAGATAGCCATTTTGTTCAGCGTAGTTGAAAGTTCTTGAAATTAGGTCTTTTAGGATGATAACCCCCTCAGAACCCTCAGTTGTACTCAGAACTGTTGTAGAAATTTCAAAAAGGGCTCATTTGATTGGCAATTGAAATTGCGCTTTTCAATAGTCAAAAGTGAGTGGAGAGTAATTAACCCCCCTCTTACACCCACCATTTCCCCAAATACATTCAATCAAAGTTTAGAGATAGCCGTTTTGTTCAACGTAGTTGAAAGTTCTGGAAACTATGTATTTAAGGATGACAAAACCCCCAGAGCCCCAACGGCAAAAGTTTTCGGTTCTGCCCTGGGGGCATATAAGGTTTTTATAGATAGAGTTGTCGTAAAACTTCAAAAGGGACTCGTTCAATTGGAAATTGAGAGGGCTAGTGCCCTTTGTAATAGTCGAAAGTAATTAGAGAATAACTTACCCCCCTCTCACGCCCACCATTACACCAAACACATCCAATCAAAATTTTCAGTTAGCCATTTTCTTCAACGTAATAGAAAGTTCTGGATATTAGGGGTTTGAGAATGAACCCCCCCCCCCCCCCGCCCTCAGGGCAAGGGTTGTAATTTATGTCCTAGGGGCATTTAAGATTTTTATTGGAAGTTTTGTCGTAGAAACTTCAAAAGGGCTCATTTGATTGGAAATGGAAAGGGCTAGGCCCATTTTTAATAGTTGAAAGCAATTGGAGAGTGACTAAAGCCCCTCTCACGCCCACAATTTCCCCAAACACATGCAATAAAAACTTTGAGATACCCATTTTGTTTAATGTAGTTAAAAGTTCTGGAAATTTGGTAGAGGATGACAACCACCCAAACAGCCCTTAGAGTAAGGGTTGTAATTTATACCCTTGGGGCATATAAGGTGTTTATAGAAAGCGTTGTCGTTTCAAAAAAGGCTCATTCGACTGGAAATCAAAAGGCTTAGTGCTCTTTTTAATAGTCGAAAGTAACTGGAAGGCTTGACATTTTTATAGTAAAGATCGATGTGGGTATAATGTATTATTTTTGTTGTTGTTGTTGTTTTGACCAGGCCCCTGCTTAGCGAAGAGTTTGTCGTGTAAACTTCGAAAAGGGCTCGCTCAGTTAGAATTAGAAAGGACTGAAGACTTTTTTAATAGTTGAAGGGGAATAGAGGGCAACTAATACCCCTCCCATTCCCACCCTCCCACGCCCCACCTTCCATTGGCCCATTATTTTTAAAAAATGAATTTTACCTTAAGATTAAATAAAAACCCACTGGTTCAATGATAACTTCCACTAAGACATCTCAGTAGTATCCCAATACGACTGAGGATATTATTTTCACACTTTCGGGGCTACTTCTGCTCTTAAAATTTACCCAAATCAAAATAACGTAAGTGTATCCAAGCTATCAAAGAAAGTAAACAGGCTTTTTGCGAATGGTATCAAGTTTTCCATTTCAGGTCAACTAGAGGAGGTATGAAACTGAATTAAACTGAAACTGAATTCAGATTTTTAAAAGGGTGTATGTTGTTAAAAATTGCTGAAAACTTTTCTCCAGCATACAAATAGCAGGCCAAGCTATAAATTCTTAAAAAAACGAAAATATTTAAAGTATTATTATCTTTTTCCTTGAAAAGACTATGTCAATATAAAACGAACAGAAAGTAATTAAACAAATTTTTCCACAAAATGAGTTTTTCAAAAAAAAGTAAAGAACTCCATTAAACAAAAAATGAGCAAAAATAAAATCAAATAATCTACCAATCGTGAAACTACGACAAATCAGCATCGATAAATAAATGAAACCCAAAACGAACAGAAATTACAATAAATACCCAAGTCGAACTCAAAAAGAGCAGCAATTAACATAAGTTGGGCGCAAAAACCCTATGCCTTCCCAAGGCCAGAACAAAAATTTCACTTTAATGAAAAAATGTAAATGAATGTACATTGTCAGTTCAATATACATCTACTAATATTAAGTAATCAAAATGTTAATATTATTTGATTTATTAAATTTATAAAAGTAAAAACATTTATATTTTTTCAGTAAAGTGTAAATTTTGTTCTGGCCTTGGGAAGGCATAGGGGTTTTGCCCCCAACTTATGTTAATTTCTGCTCGTTTTGAGTTTGACTCGGTTATTTCTTGTAATTTCTGTTCGTTTTGGGTTTCATTTATTTATACCATTCACTTTCACTAGGGGCGAATTCGTTACTGGGCGCTTTTGCAGATCGATTCTTCTTGATGAATTTTACAAATTTTATTTGGATCGACTCATAGCGACTCACTGTTTTCATTAGTCACACGAGAGCGATGCGAGGCGAGATATTTGGACAACTGTCGCTTTGTATACAATTGAACACTGTTTACAACGCCCTGTTTAGGACGGCCCGGATCAATCCACACACTATACCACATTTTAGCCTGTTGACAAGCATTAACCAAAGCTGGGTTTTCCGACCATCCTGGAACTTCTGACCCAATTCTCACTTTACGAATAGGACCCGCGTTTTTTTCTGCACAGCGCAAGGCTTGGGTTATTTCACTACAGTAGATATTTAGAAGTATTTGTTTCTCATCACATGGAATCGACAAGCTTTGGAGTAGTAGCTGGAAAAGGACTTTAATCTTTTCCAGGATTCCTTCATAAACAGACCTGAACAGGGCCAAATTAGCTTTTTGCCATTCAGTCTTCTGGAACCACTTTTTGTTCTTTGGAACATCATTTGGAGCATTATATGGAGCATTGTTGAGGTCATTAATAATGAAGGTATTAGCCTTTGGAAGGTGATCAGAAACACAGAAGTCGATATCAATCTCACAGTCACTGTGAGTCCTCAAGTCGGGAAAGCAGAGCAGAAAGTCGAGCGAGGATGTGGAACCAGAATTATGCACATACGTTAAGTCTACTCTGTTTCTCAGTGCCCGCAGACTCGGGCAGGCTGCGAGCAGGATTTGACTTCTCGGATCATTAGCATCATATAGGTTGGAGTTCATATCTCCGGCAATAATACAGAAAAGTTTTTCCGCCGCGCATAATGTAGCAACAGCGGCTACTTTTCCGCTAGCAATATTAAACTTATTGTCAGATTGGACAGTCCTGTAGTTCGTTGGCATATAGACTGAGAGTACAACAGTATTGTCAAACCTAGCGAGAGGTTTATACGATTCAAAGTTGAAAGCTCTAGTGTTCTTTTTAACAGCCAAAAGTGATTAGAGGTCAACCAGCCTCCTTCCTGCATCCTTTTCTGCCACTTGTCCCCTGTTACCCCTACAATATGATATCAATATCAATATCGGAAAATGACTCTTGAAGTGCTTGGGGAATCGAGGTGAAACTTCCAGAGGCTTTCAGGGGGGGGCAAACGGATGTCGAATTATGACTTAGAAGATATCATAGATCTAAGACAATGGCCACTATGTGTATCAAGGTTATATTTGCTATATCTCGGGAACGGCTCTCGGGATGGTGCAGAAACTTTAAGGCAGCGTTAAAGAAGGAATGGGAATGGGCAGAGGGATTAAATTTGTCTGGGAGGAGGGACTAAATATGGTTTGTCTTTGGCCAACCTGAACCTTTTTGCTGCACTATAAGCTGCTATGGGACTTAAGATCTATTAACAATTAAGTAGCGAGGCAAATCAAAAGCCACCGTCATATAGTAAATCAATAGCGCGTTTGCAAAATCTTGAAAATGGATTTGGAGATCAGGTTAAAATATCTAGGAATTTATTCTTGGGAGGGGGACGCAACTAGAAGTCAAATTTAACCCGTGAGAGGGAGAAGAGAAGGAGTAAACATATTTTACCTCAAATCTGTCTAGAAAGTTTGGCAATTACACTCCTTGTGGGACGAGAATCGACTCATGGTGAAGTAGCATTGTAAATCGAAAGATATTTAATACACCCAGGTTGACAAAGTAGGTTATCCGCAGCATATCAAGAAGGGCTTAAGAAATAATAAAAACTTTAAGGGGTTAATTCTAGATTAAACGGACCTTAAATTTTAGCCGGGGGGGGAGAGATAAATCTAAAGACGGCGTCCGCATCTAGACCATCAAATTAGTACATTTGCAAGTTTTTGAGTACGACGTTGAAATGTAAATTTTTGGGGGAAAGAGTTGATATTTTAAGGTAGTGTGTTTGACTTCATATTTTGTGCTGGAAGGGGGAGGGGGATAAGAACTTGGGGGAGGGGCAGAGGGGGAGACTGAATTTATTTTCTCCGATCAATCTGAACATTTTTGCGCGAGCCCCTGTGTGATCTATACTCTATTCACGGTAAAATAACGAGGTAAATCACGCGGCACTTTGTGTTGGTAGGTGATCAAAATGGCTTGTCTGCAATATCCTGGAAACATCATTAGGAATTGAAAGTTGAAACTTTCCGGGAGTGCTGGTTGGGCTCAAATGTACCTCGAATCTTAACTTTGAGGAGGAGGCAGTGGGAGAGGATATTGTTTTGGGCTCTTGATTATTCAAAATGCCTTGTACTGTGAGCCCCTGGTGGACTAAAATCTATTCCTGGTGAATTAGCGATGTTGACCATAAGAAACCAGATGTACTCAAGTTATCAAAATAGCGTACACTACTTGCAATATCTCAGAGTAATTTGGAAGATCGGTTTGAAATTTCTACCAGATACTGGGGGGCCGAGTTCAAGAACAACCAAAACTGAAGCTTTTGGTACGTTGAGGGAAAGAGGATATATTGTTTTTTGTTTTATCTAAAGGGAGAAGATGTGAAAGTTTTGAAATAAAATCGGATTATCCTATACTGAATCTTGGCACGAAAAGTTAAAATTCATTTGTACTGACGTGCTTCATAATTTCTGCATATGTAGCTTACACAATTCAATAAAGATTTCGGGACAAAGGGAACCTCAATTATGAAAAAAAGAAAACAAAACTATTTCTTCTGACTAGTGACATAATTATTTTTTTTATTGATTTTTTGTAAAGGACAGCAAAACAGAACCTTTTTTAATAAATGACCTCGATATACCTTGATTTAAACCACAGTTTATATAATTATCCAGTATGATCTTTCCCTATATCACCCATTATAAAAACCTGGACCGAGGTGCGAGTGCTCCAGAGATCGTTTTTGCAGATATAAACATAAGCGGCATTAGATCTTCTCACGGGTAGACAAAGAATAATCACCTACGGAACAAGTACTGACAAAAGCACTTGGCCGGCTCAACCAATAAGTGGACAATAAGTGCAGAAATAGGTGGGAGGAGCTTTTTGTTTCCACCGAGAATGAAGAGCCAGAAATCATCTGCGGTAAACTTACTGGTATATTATATAAACTGTGATTTAAACAAACAAACGGCTATAGCAAAATATAATATAAACGCATTCTTTTAGTAAAGAGGTGGGTTAAGATCAGGGACGTCACGTATGGGAGGGAGGGACGAACCCCTCCCAATTTTTTGGGCACTTGGTAAGAAAAAAATGAGTCGGTAAAATCGTGGCGGGAAGTGCCACGATTTTTCCGACTCTTTTCACCATCCTTCTGTGAAAAGAGGGGTAATAATCTCTTTAGTCGACAGAGTTTTAAAAATCTGTTCCCGTAAGCATATAAATTCTGAATTAAACTATGTCAAGGATATTCTTTTCTGCAATGGTTACCCAATCAAAATTATTGAAAATATCATAGATAGACGATTAAAAAAGATAAAACAATAAAATAGGGAGCCCGTCCCCTTTTGTTCAGTTATCCCGGCAATTGAGAAAAAAACTTTCATCACTTTACCATACATCCCGAAACTTGGCGATAAACTTGGAAAAATTAAAAAAAACATAATTTCTCTGTTTCTTTCAAAACTGAAAAAAAAAGTTGAACATTTTTCAAATAAGGAAAGGATAAAACTGACCCTGTACTGGGTAATGGTGTCTACAGAATCCCGTGTTCATGTGGGAAATTTTACATCGGTAGGATCCATCAACAACTAGGTGAACGTTTGCACGAACACAAAATTTCAATAGATAAGTCGCTGAGATTGAAAAATAACAATGACAACTTTTATTCGGCATTGGCCCTGCATATTTTCAAAAATCCGACCCATCTGGTTATTCTTGACGAGGCAACCTTAATATCTACTGTAAATGGCCTACCACAAACTTTTAAAGAGGTAATTGAGATTAAAAAAATACATAAACCGAAATTTAGTAATAAATAGAGATACTGGAGACATTTCATTAAGTCCAATGACAGTTTAATTTTGAAGGACTCAATCAATATTTCGCCCGGTATAACTTGAAAGAACCTATTTGCACATCAAATAATGAACGAATTTGTAGGCCAGCTAAAGTTATAGCAAAATAAAGGGTTATTGCTCAATCATCTTGATAGATTTCTTTTTAATTGATTCCAAACTGCTTCTTATTTAGTTCTGTTATGTCGTTGTCAAGTGAACTTCGAAAGGTTCGATTTCGTTGGTTTATTTTTCTTTTCTTTCTTTTTTGTTTAGCACCGAGGACGACTCGGCGGAGGTCCTTGTTGAAATATTTGTTTATTTCTTCTTCTTCGGGGTTCGCAACTGGCTGACAAAATCCTTGTTTATTCACCTTTTTTTATTTTATTTTTCATTCTGTTATTTTCTTTCCTCTCTGAGTTTCATTTGTCATGTATACCCAGTGTGGTCTTAGAATGTATTTATCTTTTCCTGTACATTAGAGTCCATTTAGAATAGAGACTTACGGTTTTAAATTTAAGCCTGTTCAGAAAAGAAGAGTGTTCCATCTTGTTTTTAAAGGTCTATAAAAAAATTGTTTGAGATTCAACAAAAATTGTTTGTAATGTTTATCAACAGCAAAATTGGAATTTCAACAGCTTAAATTGAATATTAGAGACTATTTTGGAGTTCCATTATCATTATTGAATGTCCAATCTGTTGAGAAACAAAAATGTTGGATTCCCATACCCGAAAAATTGAATTTTCAAACATAACATGTTGGATTTTAAGAGCCTTATTGGATTTCAATCACTATCATTGTTCTATTTATTAGGCCTACAATCTTGTTGAAAAATAAACTAGTTGGATGTTCTAACAGCTGCCAGGAATGGCCCTCGACGACCAGTTTCAGATATAAGCCTGAACAGTCACTTCTCCTGCTCAGAGGCAGACTTTTCCACTCACCATGGATTTTAGTGGAATTGTCGGTTACCAGCAAAACCCAAGTAATCATACTACAGAAATAATCCCGTAAAGTATCATACCAACGAAACCCAAGTAATCATACTACAGAAATAATCCTGTTAAGTATGATATTCAGGGTTGCCGCCAGACCAAAAAATTTCGTAACGTCCAATTCTTAAAACGTAACTTTTTCGTAACTTTTGATAGGAAAGTCTCTTTTCAAGGCAGGGTGCCTTAATTTCGCTATCAAGAGCAGTACTTAAAGGGGGGATGGGACGCTTGTTGCCGGTATAATTTGAAAAATATATTTTTACGTAATATCATTAAAAATACTCCCTACAACTTTTAAAAGGTGCCTAAAAAGAATACAATAGTAACAATTCATGCTTCCTTGTCTTCAGGACATTCCTATTTATTCAACTGTAAGTGCTACTTACAGTTTACCTACACAACAGAAAGACACCCCCCTCGATGCGTGTATAAAACCCCAGGCTACTATTTTGCTTATCTTGTTGTTGTTGTTTTTAATTGCCATTATTGGTGTGTTAAACCAAAAGTTGTACAAAATAAAACGTACAATTTATTTTGTACGTATGTACAAAATAAAAGGCAAATCAATAAACACAGAACACTTTAGAGTTTTGAGGAAAAGAAGAAAGCCAACTAGATTTTTTTGTTGTTGTTAAATTTCAATAAAAACGATCTTAATAAATCCAGCTTCTTAAAAAGACCCGAAAATCATTTTTATCGCTCCCTTTCCGTCTAATATTTTAGATTGGCTATGTTTCAGTCTCACATGCTCTAACTTCAAATTTGCATCGTTCCAACATGAAGATTTAAGCAATCCCGAGTGACAAAGTTTTTGTTTTGTTTTTATTTTATCGAAAAAAAAATATTTTAATCGCTGTCTTCAATTCTTATATGAAACAACAGTTATTTTGCATAATATGCATTTTTCCATTTGTAATTTGATTCGTAACTCCCAACCAAAAGAAAGTCAGAAATAAAAGAAGAGTTCACACAATTCACCCACAATTCAACCACAAGAATAATAGCCTAAAGCTGTTTTGATGGGTCTCAAAAGTCCAGGCACGTACAAAGAATTTTTAGGGGAGGGGGTCAAACAATAAAAAAAATTAAACGTATTTTCAAAATGAACTACAAAATAGATAATTTTTTTCTCAAGAATATATGAATATAAGTGAACACGAGGGGCACAAAAAGCATTGGATTTTACATAACATAACGACCAAATTTATCTAGGTTTTAAATGTATAAACGGAAAATCTCGTTGAGTTGAAGATAAAGAGTAAAAAAGATCAAACTACGCATAAACGAGTCGATTTCTCGCCCCGAATTTTCGCTTATATTTAATATTTTCAAAATTTTAATTTTCCAATTTAAAAGGAATATAATATCTCATCCAAGACTACAACCTAAGTTAACACAGCCTCTGGATGTGCTCTTACCGTTGTGCTATACTGATAAAAGTGGGAAGTAACTGAAAATTCGGAAGTGGTTGAAAAACAGTTCACAAACTTAAAAAAAATTGTGTGACAAAGAAATAAAAGGTAGATGGAAGAAAAAGACCAGCGAGTTAATAAAAATAAAGTGAAAATGATACAGTTCAAAAAATTAAGAAGTCTATTATAAACCCTATAATTTGATTAAAAAATGCCGAGAAATTTATTTTTTCAGGAGTCCAGGGCCCCAGTCAAGCCTTTGTGATTTCTATGGCTAAGTTTCTAAACGAACTGTAAGCTTACCGTATGTAGATAACGACTATTATTCTCTTTATAAAAATGGGCCTTAGTCTAGTTGTTATTATCTAAAACCAAATATCTAGTCATTGTTCTTTTCTGAAGAAAACATGCTAAGCGCACAAGCAGTGCCAATAAATTATTTAATTTATACTATTTAAAAATATCACGACTTCTTTTCTGAAAATACACCCACCCCCCTGATGGTCCGGGATATAGCCCTATGAGTATATTAAAAAAAAATCGACCAATAAAATTTTTACTTTACAATATGAAAGAACACGAAAGAATGTAACGAGAAACAATGTCATCACAAGATTCGCCACACCCATGAAATGTGTTTATACATTTATATATGGGGCCGCAGATGGGGAGGGGGGTATAATATAAAAAAAGTGACCATGATATTTGGAAAAAGTTTAGCATAAAATCGAAAACTCTGGCTCAACTAAACCACCCTCCTCCTCAATGCTTAGATATAACAAAAAATGGTTAATTTTTACTGTTTTATATATTGTGTCAATACCAGCTGTTCATAATCCCATATAAAAAGAACAACTTTTGTATATACTACTACTACTAATAACAACTAACAGAAGCACCAACCCACCTGAGGCCAACACAGCTACGTACGCTCCTCCTCCATCCCAATCTATTCAAAGCCTCCCTTTTTACTACCGCCCATGAGGTTCCCATTTCCTTTAAATTTTTCTTTATGATGTCCTCCCAACCCTGAAAAGGAGGACCTGCTTTCCGTTTAGCCCCAGACGGTTGGCCGAAAAGAGCAATATTTGACAATCTGCCATCCTTTATCCGCACAACGTACCCTAGCCATCTCAACCTTTCTTTCATTATAGCCCTAGAGAGCAGTATTGAACCACATTTTTCGTAGAGCCTATTGTTTGAAATACGATCAGTCAGCCGGGTACCCAGAACAATCCTTAAGCAATTTCTCTGTAAAAGATCTAGGAAAATCTTCCTCCGCTTTTTGGAGCGCCCATGCTTTAGAGCCTTATTTGACCACTATCATAACTATAGCTACGAATATTCTAATCTTGGTTTGCAGACTTATCTTCCTATTCTTCCAAACTTTTTTTAACTGTGAAAAAAAACCTGCGCCTTGGCTATTCTACTTTTGACATCTTCATTGCTCCCATCATCTTTACTAATAATGCTTCCAAGGTAAGTGAAGCTGTCCACCTGATCAATCTTTTCATTCCGCAACTTCACCTTTTCATCTTCACTTATTCGGAGTCTTTTTTACTTAGTCTTCTTAACATTAATTTTCAAACCTTTCCAAACACCGTAGGTTCACAAAGGCTCCATAAGTGTATTCATTTTGCTCACACTTCCGTCACGTTTAAATCGCCAGCATAATCTAAGTCAAGGAGACTTTTTTTTCTCCCCATTCGATTCCGTGACCTCCCATTGCCTTTCCAGTGCGCCTTAAGACAAAGTCCATCAAAATAATCCATATAAAGGGGGATAGAACACAACCCTGCTTAACTCCTGATTTAATACAAAACCAGCTGCTAAACTCATTTTCTACCTTAACCGCATTTAAAACTTTTGTATATAACCTGATATTATGTCACACCAATCAGAAGGAGGGGTGGGGGCGAGGTTGATACGAAAAGAATAATACATATATCATCGGTACTAGTCAATCAGCTGATACACGCGCAAGATAGATGCTAAAGAAAACTAGTCAAACGGGTATTAGTCAGCAGAGAATTGGATCGTAAAGCGTGGTTTGTCATTACGTTTACAATATTTAAAGTATTGTTGTTTGGGGTTTAGGGGGGGGGGGGGCCTAGAGTAGGTTACGTTTTTAATATATACTATGCTTTAGCCCCCCCCCCGAAATGAGCAAACACGTAATTTAAATGCGTTTCTAAATTTTTATATTTTCCTCATATATTGTTTTATTTTATTATTATTAACTAATGACACTAACTCACCTTTCTAATAGAGTCGTCTGGATTGTTAATAGAGAAAAAATCACTGCAAAATGTTGAAATTAAGATCTAGTGAGGCGACTAGATGGCTATTTTCATTAAGAACAGGTCAGTCGTGTGCTTATGAGAATGGTATCTTAACTTACAATGCGAGTAAGCGAAGTGTGTATTTTCTCATCCTAGTAACTGAGTGATTGTTTGATAAGATTAAAAGACCGCAATGTGAAAAAATGTCGATACTCATGTCAGTGTATTTAAAATCGGAACAGCGGATTTTTACACAGGGGAAAAATGGATTACTCAGAAAATGTGAAACTTCCTCATTAATTCAAAAGCGTAACATTAATTCAAAAACGTAACAAAAATGTAACGTTTTTAGGACCGTAACGTAAAACATACCATTTTATTTGAAACGCACCAAAAATAGTACGAACGTAACCTTGGTGGCAACCCTGTATGATATCAACAATTATTAATTCCGGTAATTTATTCATAAAAGGCCAAAAAAGATTGTTTATCTTTTATTAATAAACTGTAACTACTACATGAGCCATATGTGATTAAAAGATACCTATGATATTCTTCTATTGCTTCAAAATATTAATTATAAGCTTAAAAATGTTTGTACATAGATTTATGTATGTTAATAAGATAATTTGTACATACATTCACTTTAAATGGCACCATAGTCAAATTTAATATGATATTCAAGAAATTTCAGTCTACTGTTAAAGTCCAAACCATTTTGATTAATATAATCTATTTGCGTCAAAAATTACATTTTTTCTACTGAAAGGTTTAAATCTTAATAATTTCAATAACTTGCTGGAATTCAATAAGCAAGTCACAATTTGAACCGAAAAATTGGATTTTTCTGTTACTTGTTTGAATTCAATAAGTAAGTCACAATTCCAACAGAAAAATTTGATTTTATTTTTGACTTGTTTGAATTCGAGCAAAACATTTTGTTGGAAATCTTTTTTTTTACGACGCATCCAAGGACTTGAAGAGCCGTCTCGGGTCTCGTTTTCGGGGGAACAAATAATTAGCTTTTTTCCAGTTTTTTTCCTTTTGCATTCATAATCCCCCTACCCGAGGACTTGAAAAGCCTTTCAAAGGGGGGGGGGGCAACTGAGGCAGCAGCTTTTTCTTACTTTTCTCTTCAATTACATTTTAGTTTTCATTGGATGCCAGGATTCAGATATAATACAAGCGTAGCTTTTCATGATATATTTATTTTTACTATACGTTTAGCTATTTATGCACTATATATTTAATTCTTTTATTGAATAAAAGAACTTGAACGAAGTTTCCTAACTCCAACTACTTTTCAAGATCAAGAAAAGTCCCTAATCTAGAACTTAACCCCAAGTCTGCATTTGCATGTAGGCTAGGCTAATGGACATACTTTTTCTTACATTTTTCTTCAATTAGTTTATAGTTTTCAGTGGGTGTCAGGTTTCATACAGAATAAAAGCATAGCTTTTCATTTATATACTCATTTTGGCTTTGATTAAACATACATATATACATGTAAGCAAGGCCGCACCCATGATTTTTTTTCGGAGGGGGTTTTAGTGAAAGGTTTTTTTCGGGGGGGGGAGGGGCTTACACAAAAAAGCATCAAAAACGCATACAAAATTTGTTTATATCCATTTTTGTTACGTTTTTACGAATCAAACCAACATTTTGCGGGGGGGGGGGAGGTTCAAACCCCCTAACCCCTCTCCGGATACGGCCTTGCATGTAAGGTAAATAAACTTTGATGATTATTTGGATGTTGTATTGATTTGGATTGTTGACACGGATGAATATTTAGCCAACTTCTAAAGAATTTCAGCAAGGTAATGCAGGTTGATGATTGATTTTAGATAGAGTCTGATAAGAAGCCCAGTTCTACGTATTTTTACTCCATTTAGCTGAAAGAAGTCTGACGACCAGTGTTGCCAATACTTCGAAACAAAATGTACCACGAATTGCACGGAAAATGTACCAAAGACAAAAAAAAATTGTACCACATCCCAAATTTTTCTCCGCGTGTTGTGCTTCGCAGATCGTCGGTGAAGCACATTACTATCTATGAAATTTTGTACAAGACATTTTCATTCATTTTCTTTCTCCATTACTTCGTTTTTCTTTCTCTTCTAATTTAGTACATTCTTCCTGACAGTACTTGAAGCTATTGTTCGGTTTAACATATATTACTTTAGTAAGATTTTACTACAGGCCAAAAAAAGTCGTTCTTTTTCGGCCGTTTATAGCACCACCCTGAAATGTGTCCCAAATGACGCTTTTAATACAAAATAAGGACTAAAATTGAATTTTAACCTTGTGTTCTTACAGAATATTGCCCAAAAACAGTTGCTGAGACCTGTTTTTCCATTTAATCGTTTGCATACAAATCTCCCTTTTTCCTTCTATGAAGATCTCGATGGAGGGTAGGATCACTCCTGCAGCCCTCCCCTAATATACGCTACCGCCTACAAACAATACAGGAAAAAATTCTTTTAAAATTGAGACTGACTAGAGAAGTGACTTTGGTGGTTATGGTCTGATCTAACAAGTACTGGAGATTTTAATGTTCAAACAATATTTTTCTCCAAAATGCCTTTAAAAGATCCTTCACTTACCTTGTAAGGTCGAGTTGGATATAACCCCACAAATGGTAAAATAGAGACCATATCTTTCACTATTTTTTAAATTACCTTAAATATCTAGATCGGCATCTATTATTTTCAAAACTGGAACTGGCTTTATAAACTTTGAATTACCTGCAGGTTCCTACTAGTCTATGCTACAAAACTATACATAAAAAAATGACCAAAAATATGAGATTGATCATCACTATCTGAATCAGAAGCCATGGCGGCACTCGCAGTTGCAGGTTTTCTGTACCCTTTCCCAGTATTTCATTATTTGGTGTGTGTCACCATGCTCATGGGGGGTTTCCAGTCCTTGGTAATAACTCGTTTAGAAAAATAAGCTTTGAATGTAAGGGACAGTAATTTTTCAAGTATAGCTCTGGCTTTGGCTGGTTTTCTCCCTTATTCATAGCTTTCACTCCAAAAGAAAAATACCAAACAATTCCATTGTTCGAGATAACGCACAATAACTGGATGTCGGGTTGTAACAATAACCTAGTTGTGACATTGCGCAGGATTCTGTGTTCGTCAAGCTCCATGAACTTCTGCATTTCGACAAACTCACCAGCCTTTCGGGCTTCTGTCAATGTATTTGTAGAGTTCTTTTCAGAAATCTTTGACGTCTGTAGGTAGCTTAGTACTTGCAGCACTGGCACACAAATGGATGGAGAGGTATGTACACCCAAGAACAAATATTTTTGGTAAATCCAGCAAAAGCTTTGCTTGTACACCACCTTGTCTCCCCATCATCACAGATGCATTATTTGATGCAAAATCAAGCAGATTCTGCTTTGGCACTCCAATATCTTTGAACAGAAGTTTTGTTAACACTGTACACAGATCTTTAGCTATGCACTGCTGTATTTCAACCAATTGCAAGAATAAGTCCTTCACAACTTTCTTCCATCTACCATTCTTAGCTTCCTTCACTTCATCGACATGACAAGTAACAACAACTAGGATTTTCGAATTACTCACATCAGTACTTTCGTCAATGATTACCGAAAAAAGTTCTTTCTCATCAGGTTGAACAAGTTCACATAAGCTAATTCTCCAATTATTTTATTTATCACATGTGTAGTTTTTTTACGACCACACTGAACCCCCTTTGCTATTTCCGAGTCAGGAAATGCTCTCTTTAAGGTTTTTAGAAACTCTTTCATAATATTGATTGCCATGTTATGGCTCGCCAGAAATCCATTTAAAATCTATTCGGCCTGCCTGATTTTTTTTTACTTTTTAGAAACCTGTCATACGTTTCTATACTATCTATTGAAAAGTGGGAGCAGAACTAAGTGTCGCAGACACCTTTTTTAAACTAGTAGGATTGCTCAGGTGGCACCTAATATGAAAACTACTACCTGATAAGTTGGTATTAAGCAGAATACAGCGAGGCTGCCTTGTGTACCCTTTGCCGATGTAATGTTTACACTTAAGGTCAATATTCCGATTTGGTGTAAGTTTTCTGTTGCCATTCTGCTTCCTTGTGGTAGTTCTCTTAGCTGCAGCAGCTGTTCCAACGTGTGATTCTACTTCATCAGTAACTGAAGACGTTTCGTCACCTTCTAAACTGTTGCTACAGCTAGCAACTACAGTTGAGCTATCTGACTGAATTTTCTCTTCCCTTGCTACAGCAGTGCTCGCAGACCGGCTCAACTCTGAATCTGCAATAACACTCCCAAGAGCCAGATTGCTTCTTATATTTTTGTCTCGATCTAAAACTTCCCCGTTAGAATACTGTTCTCTAATATTGGTCAAAATAGGTGAGGATATATCAGATTCTTCTTCACTGGTTTTAGAACTGCTTATGGGCATGCTTTTTCCTTTTCTCAATGTTTATGAGTTCTGCTAGCTAGATAACCATTAACATTCAGGGAGCTCGTTGTTGGTCGTTGCCTACAAGAAATCTCAATTATAGGGCCTGTAGGACTGGGAGACTGATTCTTGTTGGTGTATAAAATTTTGTTCTTAAGTGTCTGTCTTCCAATAGGCTTCAAAAAACTGTCCCTGCTCGGAAATCTTGAAAGATTCCCGACCGTCACGACTCCGAAGTGTCATTATAGCTTCATTGTTATCTTTTCATTTTCAATCTGTAAGACTTGATAGTTGATGCACAGAGAAATGTTTTTGTCCAACCTTAGGAAGCTGATAGTGTCTGTACAAAAAAAAGGAAAATAGATGACTGTTGCTTGCTTGTCTGTCTCTTATTTTGACTATAGCGAACAAGATCAGGGTAAAATAAAATTATTTATAGATGATAGAATAGAAACATCAGCACAAAAATACTAAATTATTCCACATTGTATCATTATTTGTATAATGTACCCATAATTTTTGGAATTGTGCTAAATTGTACCAGTAGAGGTGAAATGTACCAAAATGATACAATTGTACCACATTTGGCATCACTGCTGACGACAGCATTAAATAATAAATATGTTGATTATTCTTTTGATGGTATTGAATAGTCTTAGCCCTTTTAAAATTTCATATGTCAAAATGGGCTTATTTTGTCATCAAGACTTGATTCATAATGCCCAAAATGTTGTATTACAAAATGTTTTAATAATGGTATGTTACCTGTTTTTTCCGTATTTGATTTTTTTTTAACCTAGCATTCCTACCTTGCTAAACACCCTAGTGTATAATTATCTTCAAATATTTTTTGAATAAATTTACAGATTTTTAGACTATCTGCAAATTTATGCACGAAGTCTAGGGCCACATCTAGCTCATTAAGAGGGAAGATGTGAAGAAAATTTGCCAGATATGGCCCTTGACTATTTGGAAAAGTCTGTTTTTTTCAGTTGACTTTATTCGGCATTACGAACCAAATGTTGATGAGAAATAAGTAAAGAAAAAAGTAAAAACAACAAAACAGTTAAAATGAAAAGTCATCAAGCCTTGATTCATAATACCAAAAATAGCATATTAATAGAATATACATATTTATTCTTGGTAGTTAATCAGAGGCAACGCTATAGCGTTGCCCCTAGTAAAGATAATAAGCTTTCTATGTTTTATTGTTTATTTTTCTTTTCCAGAGGCACTTCATATGGTCATATAAAATTCGGGGGGGGGGATCATTCAATTGGAAATCAGAAGCTTCTGCGCTCTTTTTAAGATTGATCGGAGGGCAAATATATTCCCCACCCTTTTTTCTCCAAATGCTTAGGATAAAAATTTTAAGATAGCCATTTTGCTAACTTCTGGCTCTCCCTCCATAACCCGCCCCCCCCCAAAAAAAACAACTGTCAACGATGTTTTATTACAAAAATATGGGAGCTGACCCCTGGCCCTCCATGGCCCAACCCCCTACAAATAAAAATAGCTTATTAGCGATATTTGATTCCAAATCATATGGGAGTTAACCCCCAGCCCTCTATGGCCTGATCCCCTCCCTACCCCACCCCAGCCTCCAAAAAAACTAATTAGTGATAATTTATTCCGAAACGCAAGGAAGCTGACCCCTGGCCCTCCTTGGCCCAAATCTCCAGAAAAACAACTTATTTACAATATTTTATTCCAAAATTTAAGGGAGCTGACCCCTGGTGCACCCTCCAAGGCCTGATCCGTCACCCGCCCAAAAAACCAACAAAGTATCAACGATATTTTTATTCCAAAAATAATGGGGGCTGAACCCTAGCCCTCCATGGCCCGATCCCCTTCCCCACCCCCAAAAATTAATTAGTGATAGTTTATTCCAAAGCATAAGGGAGCTGGCCCCTGGCCCTCCTTGGACCGAACCCCTCCCCCCAAAAAACAACAACTTATTAATGTTATTTTATTCCAAAGATTATCGGAGCTGACTCATGGCCATCCCTGGCCTGATTCCCCCCCCCAAAAAAAAACTAATTTATTAACGATAATTTATTCCAAAGCTTATGGGAGCTGTCCCTTATGGCCCGAACCCCTCTCTCGGCTAAAAAAAAATATTAGCGATATATTACTCCATAACCTATGGGAACTGACCCCAGGCCTTCCATGGCCCGACTTTGGAATATTGGGAGAATATACCAAAATTCGCTTTTTTTCATTATTTTTGTTTGTATACTTTCTCTGTGGCTGCTCAGTTATGTATATGAGCGAGGGGAATTTTTCAGAGGAGATTTATCCGGGGGAGTTTCCGGGGGATTCCCATGGGGAATTTTTCACGGGGCTAGGATTTGACGTGGGGGGATTTGACGGGAAAAATTTTCCGAGGGGAGTTTTCTGGGGGAAATACGTCTAGCACCACGAGATAGTTTGGAATATTTGTTATTGCACAAGCGCAATAGCTATTAAAAAAAGGTCACTGTAACTATATTTGTCTTGAACAGTCTTGGAAAGAGGTAATAAAATCAAACTGAGCATTTGATATATAATAATATTAATTGCTAAAAGCTCATCAGTTCAAGATTTTATTATTCTCTGACACAACAGACATAAGAGGTTAAAATAATTGCTTTGCACTAAATGTTAAATTAGTTTTGGCAATATACAAATAAATTCAATAATGGTCAAATCGAAGTAATCCTCTTCCTTCTAAGTCACAACGAAATTATTGAAAGAATCACAGTTACGAACACCTCTGTTATATTTATCGAATTTTTTTTCTTGTTTCATTCAATCACTGTAAATTATCTGATTTTGTCCATTTTTAATATGCAGGATTGTTTGATCATGGGTGCGTTCGAAAAGGTATCAACCTTTAAACAATGTACAACTGCACTGGAATACTATCATGTATTTTAAATATTTATGTATCTGTATATATAAAAAAAATTATTTTGTAATAGGAAATTTGGAAAACTTGAAACTTTGACAATCAAAAACGAACAGAAATCAATTAAAAAAAAATTCCAATAAGTAAGTTTTTCATAGAAAAGTAAAGGTCATATTAGAATTAAAATCAGAAGAAAAAAACCTACAATAATTCAAACTCAAAATGACCAGAAATTACTATTAAAGAACAAATTAAACCCAAAACGAACAGAAATTAGATAAACAATCATAGCAAACATACATACAACAGGTAATAATATGAATGAATAAATAAATCTTAGAACGATTAATCACTTGGCGCTTTACTAGTAAAGCGAATTGGCGCGTTAATGAAAAAGAATTATATTGTAAATATTTTCCTTTTTTACTTATTACAACATTGAAAATAAAAATAAAAATTACAGTATAATTAAAATTTAAACTGATGAGCTTTCAGCAATTAGTATTATTATACATCGGGGTCTAAAAAGGGAGGCTTTGAATAGATTGGGATGGAGTAGGAGCGTGCGTAGCTGTGTCGGCTTCAGCCGTCTTGGTGCTGCGGTGAGTTATTACTAGTAGTAGTAGTATGTATTTAGTTTGATTTTATTAGTTCATTCCAAGACTGTTCAAGATACATATAGTTTTTTAGCAAAGCGTCAATGACGCAGTAGATTTTAGACTTTTACAGTTAGGGAAGGAGGCAGTACCCAAACTCTTATTTATAGTGATTTTTTTTTGTTTAAGCTTGACTTGCATATTCAATTTAACGTTTACTCGTTTTAATATTTATTTATTCATTTATATAAGTACCTGTTCTAGTTTTGTTTGATATGATTGTTTATTTAATTTCTGTTCGTTTTGGTTTTCATTTATGCTCCAATAGTCAAAGGTTTTTTTCATTTAAAGCTTGATTTGCATATTCAATTTAAGCTTTACTGGTTTTCAGATTTATTTATGATAGTTTATTAAATTTTTATTCGTTTTGGGCTTTATTTATTCTTTAATAGTAATTTCTGGTCGTTTTGAATTTGAATAATTGAAGGATTTTATTTCTTCTTATTTTAAGTTTAATGTGGCCTTTACTTTTTTTTTGAATTTTTTTTTTTTTAAGTTTTTTTTTTAAATTGATATAGTAAAAGATGAGTGTTTGTAAGTGTTGAAAGGTTAGGATGACTTCTCAGGCTAGCAATAAAGGATATAAATAGATTTTGGTACTTTGTGCAGCGCATTTATTTATTTAGTGTGATTTAATTAGAATTTTATTTCTCATTTTGGATTGCAATGACCCTAGGGCATTTAGAGCAATAAGAGTTATTATTAAGTTATTATATTAATTTTACATTGGTAAAATCAGAATAGTACCAGAGTTTTTAGTAAAAAAAAAGTATTATTAATAAACACAATGAGTTATAATTGAAAAACGAACCTGGGACACCATTCCCCCTTGAACCCCCCCCTAAAGATGAAACAAAACAACAATTGTCCTTGACTATCTTTCTCTACATATAGAAGCGTTGCGTCTCGTTCTACACAGGACCATTCATCAATCATTTACCGGATGATGCTAAATGATCAAATGTAAGTCATTGACAGCATTAATTCATTGGGCTACTATGTTCAATTCACGACTACTGCTAATATCATTACTGCAACTCTTCCATGACTATTCCTAGCTTGACTGCTACTGTTGCTGCTGCAACTTCTGCTACTCCTGCCACAACCACTTCTACAACTATGTATCATACCACCACTTCTTATGCTGTGGGTATTGTTACTATAACTGCTTATACCTCTACTATAATCAAATGTTGTAGTACTTCTGCCAGGACTTCTACTGCCACTACTAACACTCCTAATCCTAGTCACCGTTTTCATGCTAGAGCTTTTTTTAACCAGTATTACTGTCGGTGCTACTACTCCTACCATGACAACTCCATTGATTGTTATTACTCGTACTACGACTGCCACTAATGCCTCAACTATATCATAACTGCTACTACACTAAAGCTATAGCTATTAGTAATCAAAATGTGACTATTGCAACAATGGCTATCAATTATCCTTCTCTTTCCACGATTATTCCAACCAGGGATACATTTAATGCAACTTAGTTGTTATAACCTAGTGTGTGACTATTTTCAGTTGTTCTATTACATCAACCACTACTGCTGCTACTCCTGTCGCAATAGCTACTTTTACTCCAATTACTACTCTTACCTCAAAAACTCCTAACAGGACTACTACTACTGCCATTGCTCCCATGGCTACTCCCAGTGCAGCTATTACCGCTGCTACCTATACTACTCCTGCTACAACTACTGCTACTAACCCGATGACAACTCCTCATACTGCGACTTATGTTACCACGACTTTTAATACTCTTACAATGATAAGTCGTTGGAGAACTTCCGCCAAAAATACGTGTACTACCACATTTTCTACTACCAGAACTACTATTCCTGCAAAAACCATTACTCTTTGTCGCAGTAGCACTCCCACATGCTTCAGTCCAAACAATGCTGACTTCCTTCCAAACCAAGGAGGTTAGGAAGTGAACCCCACCTTTTCACCCTTCATATTCATGTGAAGGACCTCCCATTGGAATTTGTGCGTAAAATACAGTCTTTAGGGCTTCAGGAACCCTTCTTCCCCACCCAAAAAAAGATCAACTGACAGATCAGTCCCCCCCCCCGTATAATTGATATGACGCTATGTAGTCCTTTATATAAATTAATGGAGTCTTAAATTGAATAATACTGTCAAATTTAAGATGAAAACAATTGTCTATATAGCAGTTTCTTGTGCATGAACCTTATGTATGTATTGGCACGAACGTGCCAACGTGCGGCGTTCTAGCCTCTGAAACTGTTACGATACTTAAACGTCTTATTAATAATTTTAAACAGATTGTTTACGTTAGAAATTTTACTCAATGGTCTTCGGGCCAGAAATTGTTTTTTTTTCCCACAAAATGGAAGAAGTCACCACTTTTGCTCTGGCATAATATATTTTAAAAAGTAGTCTAGAACTTTTAATTTCCATTCGAATGACTTCTTTTGGTATTTTTCTTTTCTCACCCTTCAAGATTTGGAAAAGAATGTACCCCTGCTTGGGATACTTTTTTTCAGGAATTATACTAATTTCTTTATGCTTATACCTTTTATGGGTAAAATTGAATTTTTTTTTTGTATATCAAGGACCAGCAAAATCTACATAAAAAAATATATACATAGTTACCTCAAACTGATTTGTCTCTTCAAAACAAATATTGCCCAATAGTGAAACAACATAATTACTCTCTATACATTTAAAATAAATCTTCCGAAAACATTCCGTTGATTTATTCAGTTGATGTATATACTGTTAGAAACGTTTTGTTTTTTAGAGTTTGTATTTACTTTTTTTCATTACCATGAACGGTTTAAAGAACACATAGCTCAGACGGTGGCATCCTCCTTACTTACAGACCTCCTCTACTTTGTAAATCTTAGCATCAATCGCTACTTAATTGAAGAAACTTCTAAGTTTGACTTTAGAATTTAGAGTTTGTATTTACTTTTTTTCATTACCATGAACGGTTTAAAGAACACATAGCTCAGACGGTGGCACCCTCCTCACTTACAGACCTCCTCTACTTTGAAAATCTTAGCATCAATCTCTACTTAATTGAAGAAACTTCTAAGTTTGACTTTAGAATTTAGAGTTTGTATTTACTTTTTTTCATTACCATGAACGGTTTAAAGAACACATAGCTCAGACGGTGGCACCCTCCTTACTTACAGACCTCCTCTACTTTGAAAATCTTAGCATCAATCTCTACTTAATTGAAGAAACTTCTAAGTTTGACTTTAGAATTTAGAGTTCGATTTCCATGTTCAAAGTATCAGGAAGGTTGCCCCCCCCCATCACTCTACACTAAACTTAAAGTTCTTATCACCGCTTTGGCATTTCAAACTACCTTTTCCATTACAAACTACGACTTCCATATTTAGATAAGAGTAATCCCCCCCCCAGCACACATTGCATATTTAGTTTAAACTTATTGGTTCGATTGATGAAAGGTTAAGGATAAAGTTACCTGCTTTCCTCCAGTTCAAAGTTTTTCATGACAACAATTTTAGTATTTTTTTTTTCTTTCGATCTGATGATAAAGATTTCTGTCTGTTTCATGGGTTTGATGTTCTTTTTGAAATTCTTAATTTTATTTTAATAATTATATATTATTTTCTTGCTGAATTTGAACAATTGTTCGTTTTTCTGAACCAACGTCTCTTGAGAAATGTTTTTTCCACAAGACAGTTTCTTAGCAAAAAACAAAGTTTCTTGGAAAATACGGTTTCAACAACCAATTACTTTTAAAGTGCAAGTCCTTTTTTCTTTACAAGCATAAAACGCAAAAATTGAATCCTACTTCGGGGGAGGAGGGGGCTTGATATCCAGTTTCTGTCAACCACTCAACTTTTATCTGGAACTGATGCCGAGTAGAAGACAGAACAAAAAAGAAGACCGCACTGCATCAGCAGAATTATTAGCATTCTGCCTATTTCAATATTTTCCATTTTTTTTTTTACACTAGATCAGTGTACTTCCTTTTCTAGGTGTCGTGACTGGTTTCGCCTGATGAACCGCGAAGAAATGTTAGGAGCCCCGCTTGATAAGCTGAGGAAATCGAAATTCATATGTCAGATACACTTCGAGAAAAGATATATATTAGATAGTATAAAGAGAAAAATTCTAGCTTTTAATGCTGTTCCAACGCTTAAACCTTATTCAGAAATTAATGATGAGCCCAGAAGTCTAAAAACGAAGGACTACACAAGTGTAAGTTCGACAAGCTTTCTCGCTTGTGGACTTGTGGGAACATATAGGTCTGAATTTAAAATCAAGTCAGAGAGGTAAGTTATTTTCATTCAGCCAGGGAAATTAAATAGATACATTATAATTGCATAACAGGACTTTAGGGCAATAAAGCTACATCTGCGTTACATAAGGTAGTTATAATTAATTACCACGAATTGTTTATTATTATTTTTGTTCCAAAGCACCCATGTATTTGTTTTCCTTTGTCAAGAATAAATTCCAACTAAATGCTAATTAATAAATAAATACGAAAAAAAACTATTTACGGAAAAAAACAAGGAGTGGCCAAAGAGTACGGACAACTTATAAGAATGGAAACTAGCCCTGATATTGAGAAAAACACTAACACTAACTATAACTCTGATTTTTTGATATTTTTTTATTATAATAATAGTAAAATTAGTCTAATTAGTGTAACTAGCAAAATTTTTGTAGTAATAATTGTCTGATCCCAGTTTCATACAAATTTGAAGTTTGAAAGAAATGCCAATGGCACTCATTTGATTGGAAATTGAAAGTTCTAGGGTTCTTTCTAAATTTAAAAGTAACCAAAGCTACCATCACAACTATGATATCTAATCAAAATTTGAGATATCTATTTGTTCAAATTTTCCTAACATCCAGTAACTATGCCTCCAGGCAGTGGTGTCATTGAAGGGGGAGGGAGTAGGACAGTTGCCTCCTCAATAATTTGGAATCATAAATTAATCCATGCTCGTTTTTAACATAAGGAAAACGAGAAAAAGAGGGGTCCATTACACTTCATAATATGTTCTATATTAATATTTTTTCAAACATATTGCTTTCGAAACCATATCATCAAGTAAAAATGTGAGCCTAGTTAATGGAAAAATTGAAAAATGTTCTATGCCTCTTGTTTTACCGCAGTTGCTCAGGTCAATGTATTTTCCTGATATTTAAGGTGCTTTTATTTTCTAAAATCTGTCAGTTCAAGATTAGATTCTCTTGTTTTAAAACTTTCAAAAGTGGAAATAAGTACACCCTCAACATCTGCAAATAGGATAGAAATGGAATCATTGAAGAATAAGAAGGCAGATATTCAGTGAATAATTTCCTGCATGAAAAAGAAATCATTGAGAAATAAAATAAGACTTAGTGCTTTTTATAGTGATATTCATGCTATAACTAGATAGATCAAATCGGTTGTAGTTTGGTCATGGAATTTGGTAGAAGGGGATCCGCTCCAGTAATCATTTAATTGTTTTAATTTTTATTTCCAGTATTTAACTGAAATGCCAAATAAGCACTGATAACGTCCTATTTCTTACGCTTCGGATTCACATACTAAGCCATAAATGTAGAACTGCCTCTATGTATAATACCATACTGGCTTCTAGTTATTTTAACTTTTCTAAATGTTTCTTCTAACCAGCTGCAAAAAAATGGCATAAATGTGCTAAGAATTATGACTGAAATTAGTTATATATCACATAAAACCAGCGGTACTTGTGGGACATTATCTCTGCATCAGCATACTGTATGCATTATCTGCTCAGAATAGAATAAAGATAATTTAAACAAAGTATGTATACTTTTCTCACAATTTAGAAATGTTGTGTGCACGGATAAGCGATACCAATCCATTCTCTTTTTCTATTGTTATCAGTATAATCATGCAACAATAGGAGACCGAGCTTTGTTTGTTAAAGGAATTATAGACATAAAAACGATATTCAGTGCAATCCCCTTCTGGAAATGTATACCCCCCATACCTTAATTTACACAAGAAAAGGCTCTTGTATAATTTTTATAGAATTCGTTTTTTTTCAACAAAGATACAAAGGGGAAGGTAATTTTCAAACTCTAGCAGTCAATTTTCTCTTCCAATTGGCATCCCTGGCAATTTTTAATTATTTTAAGGTTTCTGCCGCAATAATGCCAAAAGTTGTTCAAATTTCCAGGATATTCTTTGTCAAACAATGCCCAACAGACAAATTAATAATTCTAACTTTGTTTTTAAAATACTTTCAAATTTGAAATACGGTCGTTATTTAAATGTGGCACTGCCTAGGATTTTTGTTTCGGCTGTATACGGCCCGCTGATGTCAATGCTATTTATTAAAATAAATCGGCGAACCCACACAAAAAAATCAATTTAATAAGAAATCATAAATAATATTTCAATAAATTCCATATATTAAAAGTTAGTACAACAAGTTTATTCTTACAGCGTCAAAATCCATTCAAAATTACGAGCAAATGAATAGCGCGATACCCGTGGCTATTAACTTGAAACTTTCAGGCCTACAACTACTACTGCTACTGCCACTACTAGCAATTGCGACTGCTTGCCATTGCTGCCAATGTTGTCTGCGAATACTTGTGACTGCCACTGTGACTACTTGTGACTTCGACTGCAACTACTTGCATCTGTGACTACTTGTGACAGCGACTGTTACTACTTGCGATTGTGACTACTTGCAACTGTGACTAGTTGTAACTACGAGTACTTGCAATTGCAACTACGACTAGATAAGACTACGACTACTTCTGAATACGACTACTTGCGGATTCGTCTTCTTGCGACTGTGATTAATTGTGGCCGTGACTACTTTCAACTGCAAATTGGACTACTTGTGACTGTGAATGCCTGCGGCTGCGACTACGACTCCTTCTGACTGAGACTACTTGTGAATGTGACTACTTGCATCTGGTTACCTTGACTATTTGCGATTGAAACTACTTGGAACTTTGACTACCACTACAACTACTCGTGACTGCAACTACTTGTGATGGCAACTGTGACAACTTGCAACGGAGGCTGTGACTGCTTTTGTTTGTGACAGCGAATACTTGCGACTGTGAATGCGAATACTTGTGACTACGAATGCTTGTGGCTACAACTGTGAGTGCATGTGACTTTGAACACTTAGGAATGCAACTAATTGCAACTGCAACTACTTGCATCTGTGATCATGACTACTTGTAACTTCGACTACTTGTGACTGCTCCTACTAGCAACTCTGACTACTTGCAATTGTGCCTAATGCAACTGCAACTAATTGTAACTGCAAATTCTTGGGACTGCGACTTTGACTGCCTTTGTTTGCTACTGCGAATAATTGTGATCACGAGAACTTGCAACTGACACTGCCTTTGACTGCGACTGTTTGGGAATGTAGACTAGTAGACCACTGCGACTGCTTGCGTTCTGCTACAACTACTGCTGCCTCGACTACGACTACAGCGACTAATATTACTGCAACCACTACTACTGTTACTACTGCTAGTACTACTACTATGATTGCCACTACTTGTGACTGCAATTGCTTGCGACTGCAGCTGTTTGAAAATCTAACTACTGCCTGGGACTACTTGTGACTGGAACTACTTTCAACTGTGACTGCCCCTACTTGTGACTTCGACAAATTGTGACTGTGGCTACTTGTGATTGCAAATACTTGTAACTGTGACTACTTGTGACTACGGTTGGCTGCAACTACGACTACTTCTGAATGCGACTACTTGCAACTGCGACTTCTTGCGAATGTGACTAATTACGGATGTAACTACTTCCAACTGTGAATTCGACGACTTGTGACTGTGAATGCTTGCGGCTGTGACTACGACTCCTTATCACTGTGACTACTTGGATCTGTTGCTTCAACTATTTAGGATTGCAACTGTGACTACTTGTGATGGCAACTGTGAATACTTGCAACGGTGACTGGTTTTACTTGTTATAGTGAATAATTACGACTGCGACTGTGAATAATTGTGACTACGACTACTTGCGGCTACGACTGTGACTGCTTGTGACTCTGACTACTTGGAAATGCAAATAATTTCACCTGCATCTACTTGCAGCTGTGACTACTTGTGACTGTGACTATGAATAATCGTGACTGGAACTACTTGTATCTGCGACCTTGACACTTTTAACTTCGACTACTTGCGACTGCTACTACTTAAAACTGTGACTACTTTTGATTATGACTAAATGCGACTGCGACTCTGACTGATTTTATTTGTGACTGCGAATACTTGTGACCTCAAGAACTTGCAACTACAACTGCGACTGCTTGTGCCTGCGATCACTTGGGATTGTAGACTATTGCGACTACTGTGACGGCTTGTCTACTACTACTGCCACGGCTGCGACTGCAGCGACTAATACTATTACAACCATTGTTGGGTCTGCTATTACTTACGATTGTGACTGCAACTACTATGGACTCTGACTACGACTACCACTAACTTTTGATTACGACTACTTGTAACTGTGACCGGGACTACTTGCGCCAGTGATTGATTGTGACTGTATGTGTGACAACTTGTGACTGCGACAACTTGCAACTATTACTGCTACAAGTCGGATCGCGATTGTGACTGAGATTACTCTTGTTACTTTTAATGCTGTTGCAACTACTGCTGGTACTGTTACTACTACTGCTATTACTACTACTACTTCTATTACTGCTACTACTGCTACCGCTACTATTACTACTGCTACTACTCTTACTACTACTGCTACTGTGACTACTATTTTTGCTACTACTAATACTACTAGGCTACTGCCATTACTCCTAAACTATTACTATTACTACCATTGAGCTAAATCCACAGAGTTTAAGTGCATCCGGGTTGTGAATGGGACAGAATCTGCAATATTTCAGGAACCGCTAAATGTTTCAAGTTGAAACTGCTGGAGAATGTTATTGATGATTTGAACTAAATCGAAAGATACTATGCGCGTCGAGTTATCAGAATGGGATGTGCAATATCTCAGGGACAACTTAGAGTATTAAGATGAAAATACCCAGGAACGGCTACGTGTATTAAGTTGAAAGTTTTAGGTAATTTGAGGGGAATATAGAACTAAATCAAAAGACATTATGTCACCCAGGTTGTCAAAATGGCCAATCTGAAATATCCCAGGAATGGTTAAAGCATTAAGTTTAAATCTTTGGGAATGTTGTAGTAAATCAGAAAACGCTACATGCATCTAGGTAGTCAAGACGGCGGATGTGGGATATCTCAATAACGGATAAGGTATAAAGTTTTAACTTTTAGGGAATGTTGAGAGGGATTTTGACCTCAATCTAAGGCCGTCATGTGCATCCAGGTTGTCATATTGACACCTTTTTCACACCCAATCAAGCACATACGTCAAAATGGCATGTAAAACAGTTTGAAGGGTGAGAATTAAATAGAGCTGAGCGATGCCTCTGAGATATATTTATTTTTTTAACCTTTTTAATTCATATTTAATCTTTTGAACATTCTCCCAGAAGGTTTATTTCGAGCATATAGTCTAGAAATTACTGTTTGATGGAAAGATCAGTTCAAGAGCCATCTTGAACTTCGATTTCCAACTTGAAAAAAAATCTATTGAATAATTATATTGAAAACAATCAAAGGCAGCGTTCAGATCCCTTTATGCAACTTCAGAATTTAAAATACTACTACTACTGCTACTAACAACTCGCCGTAGCACCAAGCCGCCTCAAGCCAACTTTGACGATCAAAAACGAACAGAAATTCCTAGTATACAGTTCATTTTTGGTTATACAAGAGTGCATGTCTTTTTTCTTTCTTTAATGGCAAATCGTAAACTCTAAAACCTTCTGTTTTGAAATCAAAATTTCCAGTATTATTTCCCGAAAATTTATGAGATGCAAAATGTTTGCTTAAATTATTTTAGAGATAATATGAAGTTCTATCAGTATTCACCATTATTTGATTTTTGAAAAGTTAAGCTTTGAAGCTAGGGTATTTTACTGAGACAAAATATTTGGGGTTCACAAAATCAAAACTTCAAAATAAAAGTCATGGAAGGAATTTTGGTAAGGGAAACCAATGTAAGTTCAAGTTCATAAAAGAGCAAGATCTGTGGATCCGCCTTAGAAAAAATACTACCTTGTCTAGAAAAAAAGTTGCCTCAAGGATGTCGAGGAAATCGATACGCGATAACAACCTTGGAAATTGTTTCATAGTGTACAGTTTATTTTCTTATATAGAAGAGTGCATGTCTTCTTGCTTAATTCTCATGGAATAAAGCGTTTAAAATTTAATAGACATCAAAATAAAAAAATTCTAGAAAAGAAAATCGAAAAAATCAGAACTTCTGTTTCAAAATCAATATTCTTAGGATTATTCCCCCAAAATTTATTAGATACAGAAAATTTTACTTACGTTGCCGAAGAGATGATAGAAAGTTCTATCAATGTTCAAAGTAATTTGATTTCTGAAAAGCTAGGCTAAACTTTGACGCTAAGATATTTTACTTAGGCAAAGTTTAGGAGATTTGCAGAATCAAAACTTTAATGTAGAAAGTCACAGAAGATTTTAATTATGGAAAACCCACGCAAGCTCCGAGTCTTTGAGATTAAAATCTGTCTATCCGTGTTGGCAAATAAATTCTTTAAAAAATGCGAAAAAAAATGCTCAAAAAAATAGTTACCTCTAACAAATTGATGCGCGATGACGAATTTTGATATTATTTTTTAGTGCATAGTTCATTTTTGGATATAGAAGTGTACGTCTCTTCATTTGCAATTTTCATGGCATTAAACATTCACCACAAATTACAAAATCGATTTTTTTTTTAAATTCACAAAAAATCGGAATTTCTGTTTTGAAATCAGGATTCACAATATTATTTCCCAAAAATTCATGGGATGTGGAAATTTTGCTTAGGATTTCGAACAAATAATATAAAGTTTTACAGTTTTTAAAGTTATTAGATTTCTAAAAATTTAGCTTCGATGCTAGGATATTTTACTTGGATATTATGTAGAGAATTCACAAAATAAAATTCAAAACAGAAAAAGTCAGAGAAGGAATTTTATTTGTGGGAAACCAATGTCGACACTTCTCGACGAGTTCTTAGACGATCAAGATATGTCTATTGTCGTTGGAAAAAGAAAGCTTGTCTAGAAAAAGGTCGCCTCTGGGACATAAACAAAATTAGATGCGTCATGGCAACTTGGGATATTATTTCTGGGTGAACGAAGAAATTTTTTACATAAGAAAGTTCATGTAATCTTGCGTACTTTTCATAGATGAAAATTCGAAATGGCATCAAATCAAACAAATTCCGATAATAACCTAAAAAATAAGAATTTGGCATTTGAGATCGACTTTTCCAGAACAATTTCCAAGAAATCTAGAAGAAACACAAACTTTCGTTCTCTGTTTCTCAGAGAGATAATTCAACGCTCAACATGAGTACAACATAAGATTCTACTGAAAAATTTAACTTTCCCAGCCAAGATAGTTTTCTTTTGGGACCATGTGCAACACGAGGATTAAACGTTTCTCATTTTATTTCTGGAAACCTACCGGAAATTTCGCAAACTTCTCTGAAACTTTTCTGTCCCGTTTGAGGATCCCTATACCGAGGACAAATTTTAAGTTTGTATCTCTTACCAGTCTGGAGGTACGGACAGCTGATCACGTAAAAAAAAAAAAAAAAAAAAAATCAGCTGTGAAGGTGGCAGGGTTGCTATCTGTAACACAATTAGTTCCATATGCACGAGTGTAGGTGCACTAATGTGGTACAAAGACTCACACTTCGTGATCTGAATATCGTATTAAATACTTCATCTTTTTCAAGTAGATTTGTTTACAGTGAATGGGAAAATAAAGGGTTCTAAGCCGTTTTTATCGATGCATTATTAGCCGGAACTATTAGAGTGATTTCTACCAATTTTCATTCAGATATGTAATGCAGTCAGCTCTATCTTCATTATCATAGCCAGTGTAAAAGCCTTGCCTAAGTAAAGAGTGAAGTGGACTTTATGTTTTATTTATTTATTTATTTATTTTCACGAAGCCCCTTTGTATGGAACAAGATGTCGTAGAACTTCGGAGGGGGCTCATTTCATTGGAAATTAAAAGTTCTAATGCTCTCTTTCTTTCGAAATTGATTGGAGGGCAACCAGCCCCCTTCTGATCCCATTTTTGGTGCCTTCCTCCCAAAAGACATCCGATAAAAACTTCGAGATAGCCCTTTTGCTCAGCATAATCGAAAGATCCAATAACTATACTTCTGGGAATGAAGTGACCCCCTGCAGCCCATAGGGCGAGGTCTGTAAGATATGTAAGTTTCCCACTGTTTACATATAGAATTCGTTATTGAGAAAGGTGGGCATGTTTGATCCTGGGTTTCCAAGAGGCCGGACTAATGAAAAGGCACAATAATAATAATACTAATTTATTTCAACCCTCTTTATATACCTGAAATGCACTTAGAGGAGTACAAAATACATAAAAATAATGAAAGCAATAAACAAGAAAAAAAACTCACAAAAAACAAATAATATCTCAGCTACTTAGGCAAGACAATTGAACTATACAGTTAAGTGGAAGTTGACAATATTTTCTCGATGTTTATGGAACCTGGCCGCAAGCGGGTGCACTTTTGAAGAAATATCAAAAAGGCCATATCTTCCCGAAATGTACCGGTTGCGAGTCCTAAGTGGCAACTGAAGAAGATATTTGCAAAAACGGAAAAATAGAGATCTAATTTTCTTCCGCTCAGATATTGTGAAAAAACTCCACAAAGAGACCAAGAAGAAGACGTGTGGGGCGGAAAGAGCGTTGTAAAGTCTGCCTTTAACTTGATCAAGCAGCCAGTATGATTTTCTAAGCTTTTCTTTCAACGCTGAGATAATAAGCGTTTCAGTAGTTTTAATATTTGATCCAAACAAGATACTTAAATAATTCAGAGAAGACGATGCAGAAATTGTTTCCTGCAGAACATTGATAGTAACGGGAGGTTGTTAGAACAAACCGTAGACGAGAAGCTCAGTTTTAGAGGAGGTGACTTGAAGCCCAATCTCATTGAGACCAGAGCAAATTAAATTAACTGTATTTTGGAAAACTTGGTGATCATCTGATAGAAGAAGGATGTCATCTGCGCAACTGAGGTGGCTGACATCAATATGGGTTTCGATTAGAAATGAAGGAATATTTTTAGTAACGGTTCGGATGGCATCCGGGTGGCAGTGGTAGCCAGCAACCTAGTAAGAGACGATCACGTCCAATACTAAAAGATTTAATAGCCCATAACTTCTGAAAATAGTGTCCTATTAAAACAAGAAGTGCACTATAAGAACCGCCTTGTCCGAAAACCCTATATAGGAAAATTGCCGTCCCTTGGCTTGAATAACGACGAAAATGAATTGGCTTGAAACACAAGATAAGTTGCTTGAACTACGATATTCTGCATATACGGCTTCTTTTTTTCTTTTTTTCCACCAAAGCTAGCGGGGCACTGGAACATCATAGGTAGCTGTTTAATGGTCCATTTTAAAGAAAATTGCTCCATCTAGTGCCTTTTGCAATTGAAAAAAGTTTTTAAAATGAAATCAATATTTACGAAAAAGTGGAATTTTGTTCAACACTGTAGCAGCAAAAGATCTTGAATACGAAGATTAAAACATAACTCTTAACATTATAAAAAGCATGAAAATATAGTTGTATAAAATGTAGTAATTTCTTAAGGGTTTTAATTATATTAAGGAACGAGCTATAGCCTATAGTAATAGAACTACAAAGTACAGCCAACAGCTCCCTGTAAAACTTAGCAAACAGCTTTTCCGGGTTGCAGCGGTAGCTAGCAACCTAGTAAGAGACGATTACTTCCCATAATTAAAAATGCAATAGCCTGTAACTCTTAAAAATAGTGTCAGATCAAAACAAGAAGTACCTTGTCCAAAACCCGTGTATAGGAAACTTACCATCCCTTGGCTTGAATAACGAGGAAAATCTACTGGCTTGAAAAACAAGATAAGTTGCTTGAACTACGATATTCCGCATACACAGCATCTTTTTTTTCCTCCTCAGATAGCTTGGCACTAGAGAATCGTAGAGAGCTGTTTAATGGCTCATTTTAAAGAAAGTTAATCTGGTTAAAACCATTTTGTAATTAATATTTTTTTAAACATAATAATTTTTTCAAGAAATTATTGAAAAGAGCCTGATCAAGCACAGAGCCTTGTTTTATACCTTCCAAACAGAGATGGATTTGCTCAGCTGGCTACGTAGCCGCACCCGTATTACCATACCAGTTCCATAAGAGACAACAGAGAAAATGATTTATTCCACTTCTCAATAGAAAAAAAATAGCATGTGAATAAATAATGGAACCGAACGACTTTAAAATGTCGATTGCACACACATACAGGTTCTTTTTCTGCATCATATAGCGGTCTAAAATAACCAAAAAAGTTGCGTTTGCGTTTTGCACACCCAAGCCTAGGCGAAACCCCGACTGGTTCTCCCCATGGTTACACCTTGTGTTTATTTTTTGGAAGATCAGCTTTTCAAAAAGCTTACCAATTGCGGAGCAAACGATAATGGGTCCGTACGATTCACAAACCTTTGGATTTTTGCCCTTCTATAAGACGCAGGCAGCAAGACCTTCCGAAAGAGCAGTTGGAATATATTGCTGAGAAATACAAGCCTGAGATAATAGTGACAAATATGTATAAGAAGTGTATAAGAGTAGAACTGTATAAGAGTAGCGGATAGGAAATTCTCTGTTTGCACCCCATCATATCCTGGGGCTTTACCTGGTTTCATTAGAAGAATTTGGGTCTTGACAGCTGAAGGTGTAACAATGACAAGTTCCCCCGGTGGTCAAGTTTTGACATATGGCGGAGGAGAGCATGTTTACGGGTAGTTTCAACCGAAGGATCGTCGGAGACAACGAAAAATGCCTTTCCCGCGAAGCAACATCGATAGGGTTGGATTACGAAGAGGAAATTGATGCCAACTTTGAAACTCTCCTCCACAGCTGCTGGGGATTATTTCTTATCTCACGCGTTGCCTTTGGACTTGTCGTAAATAATTTCTATTGTTTCGTTTTGGACTTGTCTATTTTTCGAACGGTGGAGAACTTTTCGGAACTCACGTTTGGTTGACTTAACAATTGAAAAAATAACACCCGAGCAGGGACGATCACAGTCGGTCCAAATCCGAAACCGGAACTTATGACGGTGCTTGGTATCTTGCAATTCCTCATTTCTTTCCAAACATGTTTCTGTGTCCTTATTTTGACCCTTGTCGAAGGTTCAGATAAAGAAGAGGCAACTTTAAGAGTATGCGTCAACTCAGCTAGAAAGCAATCAAGGTCTAGTGGGTTCCCTTTCAGTGAAGTAGACAGAAGGTGGAAAGGGCTTTTAATTTTCATCAAGAAAAAATCAAGTGTGTACTGAAAGGACGATATGTCTAGGCGACCCCATGATATTTTTGTAAACTAAAGGGGTTTTGTTTCATTTTGTGAAGGTGATATGGAAATGTTTAACTGGAGGTGTGCTTAGTAGTAAGCACCATGTGCTTACTACTAGAACTAACAGTACTCGTGCTATTGCTATTAGAAAGGCTATGACCTTAACTTAAGGCTATTGAAGCGGTTGTTGAACTGAATCAAAACACGTTATATATATATATATATATATATATATATATATATATATATATATATATATATATATATATATATATATATATATATATATATATATATATATATATATATATATATATATATATATATATATATATATATATATATATATTATATATATATATATATATATATATATATATATATATATATATATATATATATATATATATATATATATATATATATATATATATATATATATATATATATATATATATATATATATATATATATATATATACATATATATATATATAGGATGTCAAAACAGTTTATCAGCCATATCTCAGGAACGGCTAAGTGTATTAAGTTGAAACTTCCAGGGCATTTTGAAAACGACGTTCGACTAGCCAAACGGCAGTATATGAGTACCAATAATACCGCTTCTGTTGCTACGACAACTACTACCACTGAGAAGTAAGGGTATTAAGGTGAAACTTTTGGGAAGTGTTGAGAGGGTGTTGATCTAACCAAAAGGCAGTATGTGCATGCAACTACTACAAAGACTTAATACTGCTACTGTACTACTACTACTGTTACTACTTCAACTAGTACCACTACTGCTACTACTACTATAACAACTACTACAACTGCAACAAATACTACTACTGCTACTGATACCACTACTGAGGCTAAGGGTGGGCTATTAAGGTGGAACTTTCAGGGCATATTGAAGGAGATGTTAAATTGAATGAAAAGACACTATGTGCAAGAGTGCTAGCAAAAGGGCGTATCAAAATATCTGAGGAATGGTTTAGAGAATCAATTTGAAACTTTCTTGGAACATTGGGGGGGGGGGGAGGGAAATAATAAAAAGGTACTTTGTGTATAATAATAATAACACTAATACTTCTACTGCTACTATGACTAACACTACTACTTTTGTGAAAAAACCTCATCACTTTGCTGATGACACAACACCAAAAACATCAATCGCAAAAGACGAAGATCCCAGTGGAGCTTCAGGCTGACCTGGTAAAAATTGAGGTGTGGGCAGATGCATGGCTTGTAAGTTTTAACACATCGAAAACGAAAGAGCTCCTAATTTCTAAGGCGCGTAATATGAGGGCTCATCCTGATTTCGTCTTCAAAGGAGAGGAATAACGAGTTGATACACTGCGCCTACTTGGAGTTAATTTCTCTTTGGATGTCTCATGGACTGAGCATCTCAGTAAAATTAGATCCTCTTGCAACAAGAAATTAGGAGTTATCCTAAGATGCAAAAGTCTTCTCCCTAATGATTCTATTCTTCCACTTTTCAATTCGTGCATCAGACCTGTCATGGAATATGCATGTCCTTTTCACAGGTGCACCAAAAAGCCACATCGCTCCACTCCAACATATTCAAAACAGAGCAGACCGTGCAGCAACCTCTGGCAACAGGAAAACTAAAACCCCACAGCGGATCCAGGAACATTTAGATGTGGCGTTCATGTCGGTATAAGTACTTGCATAACCCTCCATCGGAGGAGCTATCAAAGCTCGTTCCTGATAAAGCAAAGCCCTTGCGATCAACTCGCCAAAGTACAGCTCGTCAGGACTACCTTGAGCAGGGTACTCCCCGCCAAGAATACTGAAACTTTCAGGCAATGTTGAGGGAAATGTTGGACTGAATCAAAACACACTATGCGTGCGCATGCATATTACCAGAAAGGCCTATCAGCAATGTTTGAGGAACGACTTAGAGTATTAAGTTGAAACTTTCAGGGCATGTTAAAGGTGGAGGGGGGGGGAGGGGGGTAAACTAACGAAAAGGCACTATTTACTTGATAATACTACTACTACTTTTACTGTGGCTACTACTGCTACTACTACTAATGCTAGGCCTACTACTACTACCGCTGCGGCTACAACTAAGAACTCGACTACGACTATAAAGGTGAAACTTTCAGCGAATGTTGAGTTATTGCGGAAGACATTCTCGTAGAGGCTTATTCGATTTGAGATTTGAAGCTCTAGTACCATTTTTAAGAGTCAAAATGGATTGGAGGGTTACCAGCTCCTCTAATCCTTTCTAGCTACCCTCCTCCTAAAGACATCAGATCACGATTTTGAGAGAGCCACTTAGTTCAGAATAGTCATAATTCCATTAACTGTGCCTAAGGTGTCTCTGGTCATGTCTATGATGACATGACCCCGTAGAGCCCTGTAGGGCTACTTTTAATCCGGCTTTAGATTAAGTAGGCCTAAGTTTTTTATTTTTTACATATATATTTTATTGGGAAAAGGGGGCATATTTGATCGTGTGTCTCCAAAAAGGCTCAAGGTATTAAGCTATAACTTTCAGGAAATGCTGATAGGGATGTTGAACAAGATCGAAGCACTCCATATTTATGCAGGTCGTCAAGAAACCATATAGAGCTGCTAAGAACTGAAACCTTCAGTACACGTTGAGAAGAATGTTGAACCAACCAACATAGACTACTTCTTTTAATGCGATTTCTACTAAGACAACTACTACTGCTGCTACGTTTACTACGACCACTAATTTTAAAACTACTGCTACTACGACTACTAATGCTACGCCTACCAATACTGCGCCTATTGCTACTACATCTGCTACAGCTACAATTGCTCCTGCTAAGACTACTACTTGATATGACTACTGCTGATAAGAGTACTACTGCTACAAATTTTACGATTACAGTTACTACTATTGCTACCACGGCTACTGCTACTATGACTACTACCATAACAACTATCACTGTAACGACTATTACTACTACAACATAAAACTATGATAACTACTACCAATACTTCTGGGATTACTACCACACCACTATAACTACTAAAACTGTTTCTACGACTACTACTAGGACTACTACTATGACTCCTATTGCTGCGATAACCATGACTATTACTATTACGACCGCCACAAGTACAAGTTCTGCTACTACGGCTACTGCTATCACGAATGTAATACTACTACTACAACTGCTATTACAACTACTGCTACCAGGACAACTATGAATACTACTGTTATGAAAATTACTACTATGACTACTACTACAAATAGTATTAGGGCAACTACTGCTACGAATACAACTATTACGACTACTACGGCTACTATTTACGGCTACTACTACTATTGTGACTACTGCTATTGCAACTAATACTGCCACTGCTTCTACTACTACGATTACTACTGCTGCAACCACTGCTTCTGCAACTTTGACTACTGTGACTACTTCTACTATTATTGCTACGACTACTACTACTGCTATAATTACAACTACGACTACCGCCACAACGACTACGACAACTAAGGAAAGCTTAAGAAAGATTTGCAAATATACCTTTTATTATCCAATTTAAAACTATGTCAATTAAAGACAGGCACAAATTAATTTTACAATTTTTTTTTCCTCAAAGAGGTTTTTCAAAGAAAAGTAATAACTACATTACGCCTAAAACGGGTAGATACTACGACAACTACACCTATTGCTATTACTACGACTGCGGCTACTGTGACTACCCCTACTACTACTAATACTACTGCTACTATGACTACTATTCCTAGACTTCTACTATTACTATGACTACTATTACTACGACTACTACTGCTACGGCTACTAAAACTACTATAATTACTATGGTTACTACTACTACGACTATTACTACTACGACTTCCACTATACCTACGAATGTACTTACTTGTACTTGTTGCACGTTCAAGCCGCATCCAGACTCATCGTGGCGCCCAGCAGATGACGACATGTCTCCTTCAATAGGTTTCGCTGGAGGGTGGCAGGCTCCACCAATTCCAGCCACTGGCGATCCCAGCGACGGCCGTATTTTCGGAATCCCCCGATTGGCTCCAGATCAGACTTAAGGGTTGCTAGCCACGTCTTCTTTTGGCCTCCTGCCCTCCTCGTCTAAGCAGGTAGTGGCAGATGTTTGGGGCATTTTTTGCTAATATGGTCATCTGGTCTTCGCAATATGTGGCCTAACCCTCCCAGTCTCTTATGCTTAGCAATGTCAGAAACATTTGGGCAATCCTTACATTTCTCCTTATTTCTTCATCTAAGATTGTATCTGAGGAGCGGATACCAAGGATATAGCGCAAGCATTTTTGGTTGAATATATTCAAACTAAATACCTCGACTGCTTTAAGTGACCACGTTTCAAATCCATAGAGGAGGACAGAGAGAATCATAGCTTTATACACTCGGAGCTTTTTGCGTAGTGATATTTCGCTCCGTTTCAAGAGATATTTCCATAATTAATGGAAGACACTCTAGGCTGACGATATGCGGCTCTGGATTTCTTCTGAAGATTCACCGGCAGGGTTTACAATCAATCCGAGGTATTTGAATGACTGGACGTCCTCTATCTGATTACCATTTAGGGTCACAGGGGTTTCATCTGTTCGCATGGATTTTGTTTTTGGTAGGCTTATTTGGAGACCAGTTGAAAGTGCCTTGACTGCCACGTCATTTATCATAGCCTGGGCTTCTGCAACGGATTCAGCAAGCATGTCCACATCGTCAGCATAGTCAAGATCTGTGACGGAGAAAGACGGGCTAACTGCAACGCCTTTATAATTGTCCAGGACCCTGAGGATCCAATTGATGACTAAGTTGAAAAAAGTTGGTTAAAGGACACAGTCTTGACGTACACCTTCCTCGATCAGGACCAGATCTGAAAGATCACCATCGACTCTTACCTGAGCATTTGTTCCAACATAGTATGCCTTGAGCAGATTGATGATCTTCTCAGACACACCGTCCTCTTTCATTGCTTCCCATATTGCATCACGATGGACCGAATCAAACGCGGTAATGAAGTCTATGAAGATTTGGATTGTTTCCTGCTGGTGTTTAAGCCAGTGTCCAAGGATCTGTCGCTGGCTAAAAATCTGGTCATAGCAACCCATACCCGGCCGGAATCCTGCTTGGTTGGGTCGTGTTCGGCTGTATCTGGTGTCTCTGAATCTATTTAAAAGTATGACTGCGAAGAGCTTGGTAGCAATGGGGATAAGGCATACACCTCGGTAGTTTTTGCAGTCCATTCGGTCTCCTTTTTTGAAGATAGGGACAATAATTGAGGTCTTTCAGTCATCTGGGATGTATTCATTGTCCCAACCTTCGATTATCATGCAATGAAGTTTATCCACGATCGCCTCGGGGAGAGCTTTCAGTAAATCAGCAAGAATACTATCTATTCCTGGGCTTTTATGGTTTTTTAAAACTTGGATCGCCTTAATTACTTCATCCCTGGAGGGTGGGTCCGTGCATACATTTTTATAAGCCTGGTTGTGCGGGGTGTTCTGCGGTTCTGTAATTGGTTGCTTTCGATTACTATTGTCTCCTGGTCTCAATAGCTCTTGGAAATGAACTCGTCATCTTTCGATACGGTCCTCGCTGCTTGTGAGTATTTTCCCATCCTTCGCCTTAAGCGAGGGGATGGTAGTTTGCTTCTTCTTCCCAGTGCATTCTCCAAGTATCTGATAGAGTTTTCGTGTATCGTTCCGTGATGCGGCTCTTTCCATATCACTGGCAACATTAGACCAGTAGGCTTTTTTGTCAGCTCTTGCTGATTTGTGACATTCTTGTCGTAGCACTTTGTACGTGGGGGACTTCTTGTTGGTCATTTCTTTTTTCTTGGCAGAGAGTTTGATTGTCTTTTCTGAGATCCATAGAGTTTGATTGTCTTTTCTGAGATCCATGCTACATCTACGAATACTACTACTATTACTCACAACTCACCGCAGCACCAAGTCGCCTGAGTCCAACACATCTACTCACGCTTCTCCTCCACCCCAGTCTATTCAAAGCCTCCCTTTTTACACCCGCCCACGAAGTTCCTATTTCCTTTAAATCTTTGTTTATGACGTCCTGCAACCCCAGACGGGGACGACCTACTTTCCGTTTAGCCCTAGATGGTTGGCCGAAAAGGACAATCTTCAGCAATCTGTCATCCTTCAGCCGCAAAATGTGCCCTAGACATCTCAAACTTTCTCTCATTATGGCCCTAGAATGCGGGATTGAACCACACTTTTCGTACAGCCTACTGTTTGAAATACGGTCAGTCAGCCGGGTACCCAGAACAATCCTTAAGTAATTTCTCTGGATAACATCTAGCAAACCTCCATCCTCTTCTCGGAGCGCCCATGCTTCAGAGCCATATTTGACCAGTGTCATCACTGTAGCTTCTAATATTCTAATCTTGGTTTGCAGACTTATTTTCCTAGTCTTCCAGACTTTTTTGAACTGTGAAAAAAAAACACCCTGAGCCTAGGCTATTCTATATTTAACATCTTCACTGCTCCCACCATCTTTACTAATAATACTACCAAGGTAAGTGAAGCTGCCCAACTGATCAATCTTTTCATCACCCAACGTCACCTTTTCATCCTCACTTATTCCCAGCCTTAGTGACTTAGTCTTCCTAACATTAATTTTCAAACCGATACTAGCACCCTGAACTCGCAAAACCTCTGAAACTTCATTCATTTTGCTCACACTTTCATCTAGAATGCTTAAATCATCAGCATAATCCAAGTCCAGGAGACTTTTTCCTCCCCATTTGATTCTGTGGTCTTCCATTGCCTTTCCTGTGCTCGTTAAAACAAAGTCCATCAAAATAATCCATACAAAGGGAGATAAAACACAACCCTGCATAACTTCTGATTTAATACAAAACCAGCTGCTAACCTCATTTCCTACCTTAGCTGCAGCAGTGTTATTCATGTAAATATCACTAATCACATAATTGTGTTTGTTCCGTAGGTCATTTAATAACGAGACATTTGCGAAAGATACTCCATCGACCAAACCGAATACAGCCGCATAATCCAGAAGAATGAAGGCTGATTGTGTTTGAACACACAGTTATCACTCAATTAAAAACCAAATAGGGACAATCTGGTCGACACATCCTCTACTTTATCTAAAATCACACTGTTCTTCTCTTAAATCCTTGTTTACTGCATCTCTTAGTCTAAGAAGAATCATATTACTGAGTAACTAACTAACTAAAGAGACAAGACTAATGCCTTGATAAGTCCCATAGTCACTCTTATCACCTTGCTTATAAAGTGACTTAATTAATGTTTTCCTAAAATCGTTAGGTACTTCCCCTTTTTCGAAAATCATATTCATAATCTTCAGTAACTTATTTCTAACCTCAGAGCCACCATATTTAAGAAACTCATTTACCACCCTATCAGCACCTGGAGCCTTATTATTCTTTAATCCTTTTAGTACTGTTGCTAATTCCTCCTCACAAAACAAATCTTCCTTCACATCCAAGGTATCACAAACTCTTTCATCTTCCTCTATATTTTTTCCTGCAACTCTTTCTCGGCTTAGGAAATTCTCAAAATGTTCGGCCCATCTCTCTATATTTTTTTCCTTATCGCTAATTGTGGCCCCATTCCTATCTTTAACTGGGCCAAGTCCGGATAGACTACTACCTCTCAATTTGTTAACGTGCCAGTACAAAATTTTACTATTATGCCGTCTAGCTACATCTTCCAGATCCTCGGCAATTTTATCCATGGCCTCCACTTCACACCTCCTTAGTTCATATTTTGATGCTTTCTTCACTTTCTTTACATTTCTTTTGTTTTCATACGATCTATTACTCAGATAATTCTTGTACAAGTCCTTTCTCCTTTCTATTAAACATAAAGCTTTTTTACTAATATTCTTAGCTGCAGTTCTAGCTTTCTTCCCTAATACGCCTTCAGTAACTTCACAAATTATTTTTTTAAAATCATTCCGACCATCTTCCACATTATCAAATCTTAAACTCTCAAGTTTAGTATTCAACTGTTCCTGGACAATTTCTCGCAAATTCTCATCCTGGACTCTACCAACATCATAACTTCCCGGGAGGTAGTTACCCTTCCGATCTTTCAGCTTTAAATTAACCCTTGACACTACTAGATGGTGATCTTTACTTTTAACATCAATAACGGCACTCCTATATACCCTAGTATATTGTATTGATCCTGCCAGTCTTCGGTTTACAAAAACAAAGTTAAAAAGGTTTGTTGTCTTAACATCATGTGAATACCATATTAACTTATGAGCCATTTTATGACCAAACACAGTTTTGGTTATAACTAGATTGTTATACCTACAAAACTGTAGGAGTCTGTATCCATTACTGTTTTCTTTTCCTACACCAAATTTACCTAGGCTGGCATACCATCTTTCCCTTTTTCTACCAACCTGGGCGTTAAAATCTCCTAGTAAAAACCTCATATTGCTACCTCGGACCCAGTCTATTTGTTCCTGTAACTATAGATAAAATCCATCTGAGCCACTAGTATCTCTGTCAGTTAGTTCTACATGGGCGTATGCTAATGTAATTACTACCCTGAGCCTTTTGGTCATAAAATAAGCAATTAATATTCTATTATTAATATTTTTTCAGCCTAAACAATACTTAGCAGCATCCTTATTCATCATGAGCCCTACTCCCTGTCTGTGTACCCCATCCTTCCTGCCTGAGTAAACAAATTCTATTTCACCTAATTTCATGCTTCCTACCCCTGGGACATGAGTTTCTATAATTCCTAATAGATCCAGTTCAAATCGTCTGAGTTCATCAGTTAAAATGTAGATACAATGGTCATTTTTTAACGTCGTAACATTCCAAGTTCCAATTTTCATGTTCCTTAAATCATGGACATTATTTTCACCTCAGGAAAAGCAATGATCCTGGATACCAGTGCAGGACGGGGGTCACATATCTTCTTAGGTCTAAAATGAAGCGCTTAAGCCAGCTGAAACCCGAACAACAAAATGTCCCTGGGGCATCTAGTATGAATGAAAGCTTTGTGTATTCCTGGGCTCATTTTGGTCACAACATAGTTTTCAGCACTTGGCGCTGCTCTTCTATCAACAAGAGTCTAAATCCTGCACAGACATTCTCAAGCCTATTACCTCCGACTCATTATATATTCATGCCTACAAATATTATGCTACTACGGTGAGGCAACCCATAATAGATAAATTAGCTAGGAAGAGGTTTTTCAGCCCAAAGACGCCCATCAAAACATACTAAGCCCAGAAAAATTGTCCATTAGTCAGAATCCCGTGCGAATGCTGTGTCGTTTACTAGGCTATGCTACTTCTACTATAGTAACTACTGCTTCTACGATTGCTATGACCACTACTACTACTACTACAGCTACTGTAACTTCCGCTACTGTGCCTACTGCTGTTACAACTTCTACTACTATGAATATAAGTGCTACGACTACCGTTACTAAAAGCTCTAAGACTACTGTTGCTATGACTATTACGAATGCAAGGACTACCGTGCATACTACCACTACGACTGTTACTGCTACGACAACTACTACTACTAATAATGCTACTATGGCCAGTGCTACCGCGACTACTGCTACTACAATTACTATTTATGTGCTACCACGACTACTACTGCTACAACTACTACCGGGACAGCTACTTTTACGAATCCTACTACTACTGCGACAACTACTTCTATTGCATACTACTCATAAGACTACCACTATTATGACTACTACTACTGTGACTACTACTACTGTGACTACTACTACTTCTAATACCTCTGCTACTACTACTGCTGCGCTTACTACTACGGCTACGGCTGCTGCAATTACAATTACGGCTATTACTTCTACTAATATGGCTACCATGACTAAGAAAAACTGAAAAAAAGCTTCACAAATATTATTTTTATTAACCAGAAAAACTATACCAATTGAAAACGATAAGAAATTACTAAAAAATAACTTTTTCCACGAAAAAAGGTTTTTCAAAGAAAAGTGATAAGCCAAACTTAACCTAGTACGAGCAAAATTAAAATCAAATACTAATCCAATGTTAAAACGAATATAATCTTTCAGGACATGTTGAGGGGGACGCTACTAACCGAAATAAGCTGTGTGCATACTACTACTAAAACTAATACGAATACGACGAATACAAATGCTATGGCTATTACGACTACCTATACTACGACTAATAGAATTACAACAACAACTACTACTATTACGGGCACTGCTATTATTAACGAATGTTACGACTACTGCAACTACTACAACTGCTCCCATTAATATGATTGCTACTCATGTGATCACTTCTATCACGACTACCACTACGGCTACTGCTAAGACTATGGCTACTTCAACCATGGATGTTACGACAACTATAGCTACCACTACTACTATGACTTCAGCTACTACGACTATTGCTACTATCACTAATTCGACTTCTACAACTAGACCACTACCACTAAGACAACTACTGCTACTACTACTACTGCTAAAACTTCTACGACTACTACTATTACAACTACTTCAACACTACGACTGCTATGACTATTATTACTACGACTACTCTTCTACGTCTATTACTACGACTTCAATCACCACGACTACCACAATAACTACTTATACTACTACAACTATTGCTACTACGACTACTACTACTACTAGTATGACAAGTAACACTATAACAACTGCTACTACGAATTATACTGCTACGATTACCACTACTAAGTCTAAAACTACAATGGTTACGCTACGACTACTGCCATTACGACTACAACAACTACGACTTCCACGTCTGCTACTACTATTACTATTAATGCCACGACTACTACTACTGTGACTACTACTTGTATGACAACTACTGCTACTATGACTACTTATACGACTATTACTGCCACAATTAATACTCATAAGACTTAGTAATAGCTAGTATTACTACGTTTTAAACCGCTGCGAATACTAGGACCACTACTACGACTAATACTACTATAGATATTGATATTGCTACTACGATTACTGGAACTACTATGACAAATAACACTATACGAACTTCTGCTACGACTCATGCTGCTACAATTACTACTACTAAGACTACAATTACTACTACTAAGACTACAATTACTACTGCTACTACGCCTGCCACTACCTGCCGCCACAACTACTACTAATACGGTTAATGCTACCACGATTACTCCTACTACGACTACTACCATTACGACTACTACTACTATGACAACTACTTCTACTACAACTACTACTACGATAACTAATACTATGACAACTACTACTACCAGTACTATATTTAAGACTGCTAATTCTACGATTATTGCAACTACTTCTCCGATTGCTACTGCCGTAACTTCTACTACTAGGGCTACTACTGCTGCAACTGCTACTAATTTTACGACACCTAATGCTAGTAAGACGACTTCTATAACTGCTGCTACGACTACTACTACTAATGCTGCTACCAAGACATCTACTACTGCTACTACGATGACTAATATTGTGACAACTATTACCACGAATACTGCTACTACGATTGCTGCGATTATTTCACAGACTACTACTGTTGCAACTACTACTATCCTGGCTAACTGCTATAACTACAACTGCGACAACTATGGCAACTACTACAACGAATGCTACTATTCCTACAATGCTGCTGCTTCCACAACTACTACTGCGACTGCTACCACTATGACTACTACTACTGTTACAACTGCTACTACTATGGCTATGACTACTATTACTACAATTACGACTACTACTGCTACAATTACCACGAATAAGAAATAAAAAAAAAAAAAAACCAAAAAAATAGGTTTATGAATATTCTTTTTATTAACCAATAACAAACCAATATCAATTAAAACAGAAAATTACTGAAGAAAAAAAAAATATACTATAAAAACTACTTTAGTGACTACTACTACTGCGACTACTTCTATTTAGACTACCACTACTACGGCTTCTGATACTATGACTTCTACTACTACTACTGGGACTTCAACCACTTTGAATACTACTCTGTGACTACTACTGCTACTGCTACAACTACTACTACTATGGCTATGACCACTATTCTTACAATTGCGGTACGTCTACTGCTGCTACGACCTATTTCAGGGGCTGTTGAGTGGATTGTGACTAACCAAAATAGATTCCATGTATACTATTATTATGAATACAACTGCTGGTGCTACTGCGACTACCATTACTACGACTGCTACTGTGGTGACTACTAGCACTATAACTACTACTATCACGAGCAATACTGCTACGGCTTATACTGCCGTGACCAGTAGTACATCTACTATTACTGTGACTACTTCTTCTGCTGCTACTACTATGGCTACTGCTGCTATGGCTACTTCTTCCCCCACTACTACTGCTACTAGTAGGGCTACCACGACTGCTACTGCTACAACTACTACCTCAACGACCACTACTATTACGCTTACTGCTACCACAGCTATTGCGACTACTACTGCTATTACTACTATGCCTATTACAACTACTACTACTGCTACGACTGCTACTATTCCAATTCCTACTACGACGATTACTACTACTACAACTAATGCTATGACAAAAATTACTATGAACACCGCTTAAGATTATGCCAAATGTTATAAATACTTTCATTTGAATTTACCCAATTCAATCGAAATTTACAGGAAGCTTAGACATGATCCTACATAGGGCAAAATACGGATACTTTTACTGCTACAACTGCTGCAGCTACTTCTTCTACTACGACTACTACTACTACTATGACTAAAACTACTGTGCCAAGTACTACTATGACTAATGCTACGACTGGTACTAGAACAACTTCTACCATGATTACTGCTACCATTGCGAATAATCAAAAACTCCTACGAGTACTACTGCTATTAAGACAACTGATACTGTGACAACTACTTTTATGAATACTGCCATTGAGACTACTACTACTGCTACTAATATTGTAGCTACCACTAATGCGAGTACTTCTACTGTAGCCAATACTGCTAGAGCTACAACTGCCACGGTTACCACTGCTACGATTACTACTACTACTAAGACTACTACTACTATTGGGGCTACTATTACTGCAACTCCTACTACTGCTAATACTACTACTACTACTGCTAAAATGTCTAATGCTACGGCTGCGACTATAACAATTACGACTTAGACTACTACAACAACAACTTCTGCTGCTAAAACTACCACGACTAAGAAAAACCCAGAAAAGCCTTACAAACTATCGTTTTATAAACCATAAGAAAACTTTCAATTAAAAATGAACATAAATTATAATAAATAACATAGTCAAATTTAAGACGAATATAAACTGCCACATACAGGAGTAGGGCTAATGCCCCTATATCCCCTAAAGACCAGAGTGTCATTTGGGCTTTAATGAAAACGAAATATATTTTAAGTGTTTTCTCTTTTATAACTTTCATAGATCCGAAATTCTTTAGACTTTCGGGAAATAATATATATATAAAAGAAAATTCAATGTGAATTTTATTCGTTCTTTTCAGGAATCTTGGCATTTTTGGTGATTTTCTTTCTTTCGTTGATGTTATAATAAATAATAAAAACACAGCTGGAAATAAAAACGAAAATTTCAAGGCTAACGCCCCCATAGGAGGCGTTAGTCCTACTCCTGTTTGTGATAGCTACTGTTAGTTTCAAGTATGACTTCATTATTTACCTTTCTTTGAAAAACTTCTTTTGCGGAATTTTTTTTTATTTAATTTCAACTAATGACTATAGCTGATAAGTTCAAGAATGCTCAAAAATTTTATTCGATCCGGTTGAAACTTTCAAGTCAGTGGATGGATCAAACGAATCTTGCTGAAAATAAGCACAGCTTCGAAAAAAAAACACTTTTGTATTGCTTTTTAGTATGACATATCGGATTTTTTATTTCTTTTCGTATTATCAGATCCACTTAAAAGTTTAAGGAAGTTTAGACACGATCCTTCGTGGGGTAAATTCGCAGTTTAGTGCCAAAAAATGGCAGAAAGCGCCAATTCCAGTAGCAAGATCGTTTTGTTCACTTTAAAAAAGGACACTAGAACGATTATTCTACTATTGGCCCATTTTGATTCTACACCATATCCTTTCTTCATTCTTCATTATTTTTTGGTTTTAATTTCCCTTTGGCTGCTCAGTTTTACATTTGGGGAGTATTTTCCGGTAATTTTCTGGAGAATGGGGGATTTTCCGGAGGGAACTTTCCGCGGGAAAATTTTTTTTTGGGGGGGGGGGCGACACCAGGCCCCGCTCGAAATACAAATCGTTTTACTTTAGAATCAACTAATTGAAACCAACTATCATAAAACCGTTTATTGTTCGAAAATGTCTAAACAAGAATGACAATGCAAGGATTTCAAGTGTCTTGCACTGCTGAACTGTCTGCACTATTTCTTGCACTGTGTCTTGCACTGTTCAATTAACCTATTACACTGTTTTTCAGTGACCCTGCTTAACACCTTGAGGTTTTAAGATTGAATCAATTACTTTGGATCACGATTCGGCAAGATCAGCAAAAACTGCAAAAACAATTTATCCATTACAAAGCTAATTGAATGTTTTGTTTTATGAATTGAAGAATTAAAAGTTATAAGGCAAATAATGTAATATAGAATATTCAATAAAGATATTTGTAATGAATTAAGACAAAACTAAATATTTTAGAACACGGAATTCTCTTCTTCCAAAGCGAAGCAACAAGATAAAAAGTGCGACTCTAAATTTCTTGCGAAATTTGTATCTGTATTTATAATTACATTAAGTTTAGCTGCCCTTCTTTTTTATTTGAATTTTCAAAAGTTTCAGGCTTTGCAAAATAATAAAAAATCGCGAGACCTATCATGGAGAAAGGAGTCTTGTAACTGGCCCTGGGGTGAATTTCCCCACCACTGTCCCTGCATGTATAAGTACTTATAACTTAGCATTAATAGTAACTTCTATTTTCATTTAAATGACAATTGGGGTTAATGTTTTGTTTTCAGTAAAGCGAAAGTAATACTTTAGTACCAAACAGGGCTCCAGTCTTCCTTTTTGTTCCAGATGGATCTATATCTGCCATTGATTAAAATCACTCCTTACTTTTATTACAAAAAACAACAGGTTTTTCCAACTGAAAGTAAGGAACAGCATTAAAACTCAAAACAAACAGAAACTATTAACAAGAGAACACAAACATAATCAAAACAAATAGAATGCCTCCTCCTCAATCCCTCGCTCTTCGCGCTAAAGCTTTTAGTACTTTAAAAAAGCGTATTGGTCAAACAAAACGGCCACTGTATTTCCGGAGTCGTTCTTAAAGAATTGGGATATAAAGTCATACTTTAGCCTAAAGAGCAGGGTACTGAGGAGGGGGCAGCTCCTTCCATATACGGTCGCATACGATCTTTTTCAAATAATGTCGGGAAACCCACCTCCCCCTGCAAAAAAATTTCCGCCTTCCCCTCTCACCAAATTACTCTCCATGGATAGTTCTTCCCGTGTAAATATTTCATCCTCGCTGAAAATTCCCCCCAGGAAATTTCCACGGACGATTCCGCCTGGAAAATTCTCCTTAGCCTACTCTTATTAAAAAAAGACTTGTTTATTATTTAATTCTGATCGTTTTCCAAATCCTGCTGGAAATTCTCTCCACCGTAGAACTCCCCCCCTAAAGGAAAGGTTCTCCGGCGGTAAATTACCCCATGAAGAATTTCTCATGCGGAAAATCCCACCCCCTCACATAAAAATCCCCCAGACAATTCCAGCTGCACTGTAAATTTCCCGCGGGCCATTCCCAGGTAAGATCTTCACATGTAAAATAGAGTCACCAAAGAGTGATTAAGACAAGTAAAAAGTAATTCTGGCAAACTTCTCCCCGTGTAAAGTTTCCCTGTGAAGCTCAGCCCCGGAAACTGCCCTCCTGCCACCCAAGGAAAATTCTTCCCATACAGAATCCTCACTTCAATGTAGAAAATTCCTCCCCCTTCTGAAACATGTCTGAATAAATCCCAATGCTAAATACTGACAAACGCATATGGGCGTGAAAGGGGGGTAAATTGTCCTTCAATCGTTTTGGTCAAAGGGTGCTAGAACTTTTAATTTCTAATTGAATGAGCCCTTTTCCAATCTTCTAGGACAATTTGTTCTATATGATCATCCCTGAAAAAAAAAAACGCATCCGTGATCTTTCTTCTGGCAAAAAATACAAAATTCCACATTTTTGGAGATGGGAGCTTGAACCCTCTACAGTAGGGATCTCTGAATCGCTGAACCTGATGACGTTATTTTCATTAAGATACCTTAAATTTTTGGGAATGTGACCCTCCTTCGTCAAAAATAGCTGACTTCTTTTTATGTGTCTTTTGTTATCAAAATTCTGATTTTTAGAGTTTCGGTTACTTCTGGGCCGAGCCGCTTCTTACTTACAATTCGTGAACTGTTTGATTAAGAAGTCCTTTCGTTTGATTCCATAAAAAAAACAGCTTTCCCTCACCTTTTTAAAATGCTGTAACATGTTTGATGTGAATCTGAGACTAAACCGTGCCCTCATCGTAAAATGGATATGCAATCTTTGGCCCGACCAGACTTAGTCACAAACGTCTAATTTTTGCTTGTTATTGGAAATCGGATTTTCTTTAGTGGGCTACTCTGCTCCAACTGCATAATAATTAGATTTTGTACATATATTTCAAATATTTAGCGATGTTGTGACAGTGTTACCTAGTATTTAATCCTTCTTTATTTAGAATTTATCCAAAATTACTGCCCGTCTCTCGTTAAAGGTCAGGTCTTGTCTTACGAAAACAACTCGAGTGCCTGCCTCCCCTACTCCTTTTAGCTGAGCCAGTCAGGTCTTGGAAAAAATCTTAACTATTACACAATTGAAAAACTGGCGGAACCTAGTCAATTGAATCTCGAGCTTATTGGAAGCAGTAGATGATCAGGATGTTTGATTATAGATGGTCAACCCAATGAACCCCATTCCTGTACCATTTATCAGCAAATTGTTCAGTATAGACTGAACAAGCCTCGGAGACCCGTGATGTCAGGCGAGTTTGAAACACCAGATCCCCGTCATATACAAATTTCACACTGCGATACAATTAGACTATAAGCGGTGTTCAAGTGATGTTCAACATAAACCCCTAAATTTAACCTGTCTGCCAGCTATAATTTGGGTTCTCCGTTGTCTTGGAAATTATTGATTCTTCGTCCTGGAAAATATTGATTCTTCATCCTGTAAAACATTGATTCTTCATCTTTTATAAGTGATGACATGGCTAACTTTGCTCGAAAGCTTGCAGGAGCAGGCGAATTGGTCGTCTGATGATCTTACAAAAATTCTATGGGGAAAACGCCACACTGGTCCCGACAACCAATCACAATCACCTTACTAGTTGAAATCCGAATACTGAGCTTCATGTTCTCAATCCCCCTAGTAGCCTAATAATGCCAGACAACCCTCATAGACTTGATAGTGTTTGATCCCTGGATTTTGACATTAGATTGGCGAAAATTTTGTTTAAGCTCTCGTGAGACAAAACTTGATAACAACCCGTCTTTCTCAGACATCAAATGCTTCACATGATTTGATGAAGCCAACTAGCCCCTCTTCTTCCTCCCAAAATACTTTCATAAAGTGCCTAGAGTTGACTTCCTGCCCCGTTCAGAATCAGCACTCGACAAAACCCTTATTGATACCCATCCTCGTATGTCAGGAGCGATCCACTTTTTTTAGAGGTGGCGAAAAACTTGTCAAAGAAATAAAATAAGGACATCTTAAGAAAATTGAAAAAATTACGTGGAACATAAGGAAAATAAGAACAGGGCATCAGGAAGGGCAAGGGTGGTGACCCCCTAACCCTCCCGCCTCCACGCTTGCGTGTGTGGAATTTTTTAAAAATTCAATTACGCTATTTTATTGAAGCAAGCAGTGTATTTTAGCCACCATCAGTATCTCGAACGTTGTGCTAGGTGTCCCCCGAAGCTCCCCCGGGGACCCCCCCCCATGGAAAAGTCCTAGTCCCTCTCCCATGCCCAATTTAGCTGCAATCCCTCAAAGACATCTGATCAAAATTCTGGAACAACCATCTTGTTTAAAATAGTGGAAAAGTCAAATAACTATGCTTCCAGAGACGACACCCCCACCCACAACTCCTGGGGCAAATATTGTACGTTTTGTAAGTTTACGATTGCTTACATATAAGGTTGATTATCGGGAAAAGAGGACTTGTTTGATCCTGAGTCTCCGAAAAGGCTAAGGGTATAAAGGTAAAACTTTCAAAAAATGTTGAGGGGGATGTCAAACAAAATCAAAACTTACTAAGGGCTGTCAGAAGAATCCAATAGCAATATCTAAGGAATGACTAAGTTTATTAAGTTGGAACTTCAAAATCATGTTAAGAGGGAAGTTGAAAATGGAGCGGAAGGTAGCCACCCCCCTCCTCTTATTCTTTTACATACCCCCCCTTATACTGACAAAATCTTAAAAACTATTTAATTCAGAATGGTTTCTAGGTCTAATAGTCAAGGCCCCGGGGATGGCATGCCCCCAAAGCTCCGGGGAAGGATTGTAAATTATCCAAATTGTTCATTCTTAACATGCAGGATTTATCATTGAGAAGGGGTGGATTGTTTGATCCTGGGTGTGTCCAAAAATTCTAAGGGTATTGAGGTAACTCAGGTAAAATGTCGGGGAATGTGGATGGATTTGTCTTGCTAAATGAAAATACACTATCTGCATCTAAGTTATCAAAAAAGGTGTATCTGCAATATCTTAGGAGCTGCTAAGGGTCTGAATATTCAATCAAATGATACTATGTCCATCTGAAGGGCGAATCCTAGATATCCCAGGAACGACTAATGACATTTCGTTGGAAGTTTCAGGGAATTTTGAGGGAGTGTTATAAAATATTGTGATTCTTAGCCCAGAGGAGACTCTCTTGAGTCCCAGAGGAGACTCAAAATTGGAGAAATATTGATTATTTGAACACAAAAATAGGTTGGTTATAAGAAACGAACAGAAATTAATTTAAGAAACTTAAAAAAAGAATGCCTCCCCCTCAAGGTGGTTTGAGGCACCCATCTCCCCACCCCCGACATACACACAGACCTACCGCTCCTCCTTGATAATGCATAACTTTATTATGAAGCAAATGATTTCGGTTAAATAAAGGATTAAAATAAACACCAGAAACATTTTTGTGCTATAAGAAGGGAGGTGTCACCTTCCAGCACCCTTGTGGATAATGATATATAATCCCTCTGGATTTCCGGGAAAATATTTGGTCTACATTATTATTATGAAAGTAAAGAGTGACTTAAACCCCCAAATGAGCAGAATTTATTCTGTATAGGAGGGCGGCTACCCCTTCTTAATCCCACTCTCCCCCTCATGATCGTAGAAACTTCGGAGGATGCTCATTTGATCGAAAATTGAGAGTTCTAGATCCCCTTTTTTTAAGTATAAAGTGATTAGAGACTAAACAGCCCCTGTCCTAAAACTATTTTTATACTTGTCCTTTTGTTACCGCTTAGGACACATGATCTACATTCTGAGGTACCTATTTTGCACTTTCTCTGTGGCTGCTCAATTTTCCGTGTGGGGGAATTTCCCGGGGGAGAAATTCCCGCGAGAGGAATTTTCCGCGTCCGTTGATTTTGAATTGAAGTTATCAAGTATTTTGCAGCAGGTTGCATCAAGACATGGCTAATTGCAGAAAGAGAAAAGCCAAGACAGATAGTCCAAGTAATTGAGAGGCAATTGTTTAAATGTCTGCTCGGGTAAATGGTGGGAGTAAGCATGACTCTCTTATTTCCTAGGTGCGGAATTTTCGGTGGGGGAAGAACGCCGGCTCCCCTCAAAAGTGTGGTTTAAAAAATAGGAATGAAGAAATGACACTAATACCTCTGTAAGTTTATGGGTCGAGTTTTATATTTGGCTCTTTCTTATGGCTCTATATATTACTGTTATTTTATCCAATAGTTTTTAAAATTGCAGGTGTGATATACCGGCAATTAACGCCCTTACCTGCAACACCCTTGCTTCAACCTCTGAGACACAGCCTGTATGGAAAGGGACACAGATTAAAGAAGAAGTGGATTATTCTCAATGTAGCTGGGCTAAATACAACAACAAAAACTGCGATGATCAGATTATTAACAACAACAATAACGATGAGCTATTTTCTAATAATAACATAAGTCTTGGCTATGAAGCGAAATTTGATTGGCAGACTCCAGCTCCGTTATTTACTGCTGAGAATATTGGACTTGAGTTTTTTGGAGTTGGCTGGTAAAATATAGAACTTTGAAAAGTGTCTGTGATATAGTGAATTTTTGTTCTGGTGACTTTTGTATTTTTAATATCAACATATTTATTCAGCAGAAAGAATCCAAATTTTTTATTCTCGATTGGAAGAGTGGTAAGAATTAATTTTTTGTAATTACTGAGGCACGATAATAAAATCATAGTTAAACTAGAATTCACTTCAATTTAACTTCAACAAACTATATAAGAACATTAGTCGGTACTTGTATGATATAGCCCCTACCACTCAAGTTGTTCATTCATTGACGCATTATAGAACTTTTTTTTCGTTAGTTTCTTTCAGCTTAGCGTGAGGCAAGACAAAAAGAAGTGATAGAATAGATGGGGAATATATGTAGTTTGGGCTATATATTTGCACATTAGGGGAAGGGGGGTAAAGTATTTGGACAGTGCGAAGTTAGAAAACAATTGTTACTACATAATATGCAGAATAATTGTACCTAACACATTAGGTATGCAGACCCGCTATACTTTACCCCCCCCCCCCTTAATGTGCAAATATATAGCCCAAATTTGTTTCTAAAATATGATATTTTTATCTTAGTTTGATATATTTCATTAGGATTGTGCGTCAGAGAATCATATTAGAAGAACATTAGGTGTGGCGTATATCATACAAGTACCCATTATTCTATAATTTGAAGCTTTTAAAGCTTACGTTTGAGCCTTTGTAGTTTTTTTTATATTAAACAAAAAGAATATATACACTTTTATAGCAGAATTGCTTCGTAAAATCAGAGGATTAAAATTCCTTGATTTTAGATCAAATCTTAAATTGATTAGGGTTCCGAAATAACAGAGGGCTTACATAGGGAAATGAATGGGGAAGTGCATAAATTTAACTATTAAAGTAATTAATGAGTTTAAGAATTATGTTTTCCCCTGAACTTATAAAAGATTTTGTACAAATATATGTAATTAATACTCTTTGATGTTGGACAACTGAGAGGTTATATAATTAAAAAAAATAAAAAATAAAAATGGTAAAACGAAAGAAGTGGGACACTTATCAGAAATTTCTCTCTGAGGAGGAGCATGTTCGTCAAAGCCGTAAAAAGAACGCCATTATACAAAATTCTTTGAAAGCATCAAAGTTTGTGAGGAGTTAGGGCTCAGGTGACCTTTGGGTAGGGTGCCACTGATCCAAGAAGGAAACACTAGGGAAATAGTTTAAAAAACTGCTAGAAACGCAAACATACAAAGGATGTGTCTTCATTTGAATTTCTTTTATCAAACCATGAAACTGTTAGATTTTCGAAAAACATGAAATTTTCGTTTTTCTTCTTCTCAAAGTGATTCCAAACATAACGGTTTAGACTTTCGCGCTCCAAAAGAATGTATATAGTCAAAAATTCAGAAATAGTCAAAACAGGGAATAAACTTATTAAATATGCAGCAAAATGAGGTTTATTACTATAGGAAACAAATCGTTTGGGAGGGAAAAATGGCCGAAAGAAAAAATATGGTGATAGCACTGCTTCTGCATACTTACTGTCTTTCAGGATTGAGCCATATAACGACTGTACCATGATAGTATGTAATTCCATTGCAAAAAAAAAAAAAAATATCGACTTAGTTATGAAGGTCGCAATTCAACTGAATAATGAAAATGTTTTATTAGCACAATTACTCTTGACGAATATGTTAAGCTGTATTTTCTTACGTAAATGCGCTTGGCTTCTAGAAAGCTATATTTATTAAAGGTCTATGGCTTATTATTGATTGACCTAAACGAACTTGTCGTGCAAAGTATATTCCTGACAGATGAGACTCATGATTCCATCCTAAGCCGTAGTCCTATGGCACCCATCATGATCCAGTGGTTTTCAGGTGTAATTCTCTAGGATTCTAGACGCCTAGTTTGAATGTTTTAATGAACGACTTGGCTCAAGTATTTTAATGTTGCTTTTTTTAAATTTTGATGAATGATGAATTGATATATCACAAACATATTAACCTACTAAAACTGTTTCCCATGGCATTTTCACAGGTGAGAAAACATTTTCTTCTAAAAAACTTCAGGTGTGAAAACTTCTAAAAACATTTTTAAAGAAGCTTATTCAGACGTAAAAGAAAAAGTGAGCCCCCCTGTTTTTAGATAACTCAAGATTATAGCCTCTTAATCATTTTTGTTTTGTTTTCGATATTATGGCAGTTTCTGTTTGGAATTCCAACTCATTACCATCCCTCTTAGCAAATCTTCTACAGCTTTCTTTTAAAGACTTTGAAAAATTAATCAAAAATGACAACTGCTTCTCTTCTGAACGCTGAATTGTTTATTTGATCCTAGAACCTTAGGTCAGTGTTTCTCAGCCTGTTCACCCTTGCTGAATCCTTCAGGAAGGGTGAATAGGTCAATTGCATGTCTAAAGAAGGGATGCCACTGAGGATTTAATCTTTCCCAAGATCCACTTTGCAAAATCCTAAAGATTGAAAGAAAATAAGAAGAAATTAAATAGTGATATATATATATATATATATATATATATATATATATATATATATATATATATATATATATATATATATATATATATATATATATATATATATATATATATATATATATATATATATATATATATATATATATATATATATTATATACATTTACATATATATATTTATATATTATATACATTTACATATATATATATATATATATATATATATATATATATATGTATGTATATACAGTTAATATATTTATAGAAAGTGATGTCTAATATATATACTTTTATCGAAATCTCGAGATTAAAATCGAAATCCTAAGATCTTGAAAACAAAATCGAAGGAATGAGAGCCCTTGTCTAAAGGAACCCTTGCATTATGTATACTCTAAATATACTCTTTCACATTTGAAAATCGCAGTTTGGTTAGTCCTCGTAGGTAACCCTTGCTGATGGAGCCTCTGGGTATTTTCTGTGAATCCCTGTTGAGAACCCCTGCCATGAATAATAAAGTAACTAAAGATGTGATTAAATAAAATCTCGATAGTTCAGTATAGCCAATCTTATGGCTTAATTCAATGGACCAGCAATATTAATTCTACTTTTTTACAGAATGTTTTGTTTTGACTAACGATTCGATTATTTGGAATTGTGGAGATGTCAGCATAAATCTCATTTCTGTGTGTTTCTATGCCGTAAAAAGCCATCAAATTCGTATGCGAGGGGTACACCATGTACTTGCCTATACAGTGAGTAATAGCAGTAAGAGAAGTGTATTTCTGCCGTCCCAGCCCCTGCTGGAAAATGTTGGAAACTTTCTTCTTGTAGACGAGTAGTAACACTAATATAATCTTACAAACATATATTTCCAACAGTTCACAGAAGCGAACGATCGGTGTAAAATTTAAAAAAAAAACTCAAAATAAGTAAATATTTAAAAATTGTCTGAAGGTTAAAACAAAATACAAAAAGTATTTCATAGATGTTTTCGTAAGTCAAGAAACTTACAAGTTTGATTTGCTTCGTATGGATTTATAGGTTAGGATCAGGTTTTCGAAACATGGGCAGTGCTCCTTACGGTCTAAATTTGGGTCTAAAGTTTGCTAATTTTATGTCCCGAAGGCACCTAGCGTCGGCCTAACACCCTGGAGTAGCTCATGTACTTTAGGGAAAACAATAAGTTAAATTTAGTTCTGATATTTTTTTTTAATTTGGTTCCAAGCACTACCATCAATTCACAAAATATAAGGAGGGTGGGGCAGTGATTTTTCAAATTTTTAAATGAAGGTACAAAAGGGGTATTTCTCAAAATCTAGGATCGGGACTTTTTCGACTTTAAAAAAAATGAAAATAAGAAAAAGGATTTTGAAAGTCTAGAAGGACCATTGTAAGCTCCTCCTCCTCCGCACAACTGGCTCCAACTACTCCAAGTGGTGTGTCCCCTGAGAATTTTTTCTCCAATTTTCTTTGGTTAGAGTAACTGCAGATACTTCGAAGGAGAAATAAATATTTCCTTCTTATTAATTCAATTCTTATTTTATTCATCTTCTTATTGAACCCATTGAATTCTTAATACTCTTCGGGGAGAGGGTGGAGATTCTCTTTTGACCCATTTACTTCATTGACTAATCTTTCTTGTGCAAAACGGCGCCAATATTAATCCCATCAGCGCCCCTTGTATGTGCTATCCTGTTGTCATGAACACTAAAAGTAGTGGCCAACATCCTCTATGTTAGATACCTTCAAATTTCTTCTTTACCAAGACTTGTAAGCTGCGGCCCATACTTTATGTCATGACCCGGGGAACCTGAAACCTGACCCGGGTACCAAAGCACCTATTTAAATTTTGCCAAAATTTGCATAGTCTAATGATCCAAATCTATAAAGTAAATTCTCCAACAACATTTTAATAGGAGAATTTTAGTTACCAGTTTACGTCGGCAAACGTTTTCTGTAGGTTTGTTCGTAAAAGTGATACGTTACATATCTTTTTTTTTTTAGGTGGCAAAACTAGAATCAAGGGAATGATTTATGAAATTGCAAAAGAAAACAGCAAAGATAAGTAAAAACTAGGGCGAGACTGTTTGAAAATGACAAATCGCTTCAAAAACTTCAAAATGTTTCAGTTTAGCAGATATATATAGAAAAGGCCTTTTGTTTATCTATATTTTTCTGGCTTGTTTATTTTCCTTTATAACTCTCATTGCTAGTTAAAAATTTGTTTCTCCATTTTCTCCATTTGTATCTTTATGTCTGTGATTTTACTTAAAAATATTTTTTTAGTATTATTTTTGGAATTTGCCATGCTGGGGTAGCCTCCTTTGTCCCTCTCCTTCTATATGTTATGATGTTTTTGGTTTATCTTTTTAACCTTCTTTTCGAGCTCAACTCCCTGATGGCTGTATTTAATTATTTGTGTTTGTTTATTGTGTGAAATAAACATATTGAATCTTGAATCATTTTCAAGAACAGTGTTGTCCACTTTTTTACTGAAAGATTCGACCACACTGTGGCAAAAGAACCCCCTGTCTCTAAATTATAATTTGTTGCCAATCTTACTATGGTACAAATAAATAAGGCAATACCTTTGTCTGGCCTTGATTTTTTTTTTTTCAAACAAATTAGCAATGCACACATTAACCCTTATATTACTAGAATTGCCCCATTTCAGCAGAGCTTCAAATTAGATGTGGGCCACTTTAGGAATGACAAAACTGAATTTGCAAGTCATAATTTCCAGATTTTACGGGAGGGGGGGGGGATGTTCAGACAATGCGATATATGATTCCAATAGATTTCGAAAATCACCCTGAATTTTTGTCTAGCGCTCAGCGTTTTTACATAACAAGGTTTTTTCTTTCTGTTTTGTGCTTGAAGGGTTCGCAAATTCTCATCTTTAGAACATTTAGCAGATGTTGGTTCTCAGATATAAGCCAAGCTGGATCAGAAGTAAATGCAAGATTCTCTAGCATCCTTTTAGGAGTTTATTTTTTGAAAAAAAACGAATTGATTCGATAATATTAACAAAAATATCAAATGTAATTGTAATAGACCAATTAATTCTCATAAAACATGCACTAGAATTTTATTACTTGATTCAAAAACTGTCATGACAAGTCAGAAAAGTTCAGTTCCCATTCTATCCATTGAAAGAAAGTTAACATGAACGAGGTCTTTTAACAATTAAACTTTGATATTTTTCTTTGAAAAAAGGTTTAATTTACTTTGTTGTTTTACCTTAGAAAAGTTGCTGAAATTAGGATTCTGATTCTAGCTCCATGTGATGAACTTTGTCTCTATTGTAAACGTACTGGCAATTTTTGATCTGACTTCATGCGTAAACTCCTGGCTCTAATAACTCAAAGTTCCCAGTCTAAAAGTCTTAGTTCTTCTACGTTAGGAACTTCAGAAAAATTTGAAACAAAAGCTTGTATTTCTGATAATTCTTTATCATAGATTTTTAATTTTCTTGCGTTTATTAGCGTATCTACTTTCGAAGTCTTATACATCATGCGGCTTCTACCAAGCAGGGGGAAATTGCCCAAAGTGAGGTGCAAGAAGGCGCCTTATTACGGAAAAGAATAATATAAAAAAAATGTAAATCAGGTCATGCAGAGTAGGCATCCCCTCGTCTAAATACATTGAAAGATCTGTGACCGCAATCGTAAATAGCTATTTGTGGTATTAGGGTTTCTTATTTATAGCATCATCGAAACCTCAAAGAAATAAAAATTCCAATCAGTCGAAATTGAAATCATCCAATTAATCAAAATGTTCATTTATTTCGCAATCAGAAAAATTATAATGAAATAACAAATTACATCGAACATCATTCATAATTAAAAATATAGTTGTACATATATCAAGCCTTTGGAGGGACTAGGAATTTTTCAAGCGGCGATAGACCCGTGAAAAAGATTGCTGTGAGGCTTGAACATCTTGAAGTTTTGTGGAGGACGAGACCATCCCTCTTTATATCTGAATTAGGGAAATTATACCTTCAATAGCGCTCCAACAGTCGTCTGGTGAAACAAGCATGATTAATATATAAATATACTCCTGTGATATAACTTTCCTATCGGATACCCCTGTAAAATTTCAATTTTCTGAAGACCAAGTTACTGACTTCTTTAAGGAGATTTTGCTTTCTTTTACGAAATGAATGTTTTGCCCAGAATAAAAGAGGGCTGCTCATGTTGAATGAAGATTGTGAAAAGCTATGGGCTAACTTGTCCCACAAATATTTACGTATTTATTAGCATGGTTAATCAAATTTTACGAAGTAGGTAAAAAATAGAAAACAGGAAAAGGCGAGCGATTATTTAAGCCAGAACAGTCCTTACAATATCGCAAAAAAATGTGTACATATTTCCGAGTCTTAAAAGGAGCGGATATTTTTTCGTTGGAGCGTCGAAAACACGAAAGGGCATTTTAAGGTCCTAAACTCAAATTTTCTCTGGGGAATCTATCAGACTATTCTTAAGGTTTGATCCCACCCCCTAAGCCCTTGTTGATCACGTATCTTCAGTATGAATAAAGAAAAAATTTACTGCAGTCAAGGCGAAGCTGCTCACACGAGCAGAAACAAGTAAGGTTTTTAATGTAATAAAGTCGATATAAATAACTCTTGACAAAGTGTATGCAATCACGAGCTAAAACTGACGATTGACCTAGATAAGCCAATCCTCAAATTACTGCTAAATAAGGAACTTTTCGGTCTGGGAGGCAGGGAGAAAAAATATTTCCCCCCCCCCCCCTCTATCTCCGTGGCAAAAACTGTATCCATGTAAGATGTATCTTATTATAAGCCACGACTAACAGAGTTGTCATAACAACAATAATAATGATAATAGTAAAAGAGGTATAGTGCAGAATGGCGCAACCCTCCACACAATTCTGGCAACAAAAGTGTTGCCAGCATATGGCAACAAAAGTGTGGCAACATATGTCTCCCAGACATTCCATGACTAAAAGTTTGTCAATGTGAAGTAACAAACGACGAGGGTCAATCACATTTAAACTCTTTTGTCATTTATATAAATAAGATAAGGATCATCCATTATGTATTTCTTTTCTACGTAACCACTGATATCAACCCCCTCCCCTCTCCTTAAGGCAGCTAGTTATTGTTTATATCGTATACTGAAAAAAATGTGCCCGATCACAACGCCTTTCATAGAGCAAATCGTCGTCAAACTAAAAATCCTCTTTGATTTTCAATCCACTTGTTAAACTCTTATATATTTCTTTTTTGTCAGTAAATTCAATTCAGTGTCTTGGTGCTGCGCTGTATAACCAAGCATTGTATATCTCCAAGCACTTTATAGGACTCTAGAGTCGTCAGAAAAACTGTCGTCAAACTGTTTATCCGTTTTCTGAAGCTTAATTCCCATTTAAAAAAAATGTCTGGTTTTAACCCTAATAACTGAAAAAAACTGATCCCAGCTCAGCTTTTTGTGCAAAAGTAGCTGAAATCAAAAAGAATCTAAAATTTCAGAAAGTACTTTCGCCTTTACACTGAATCTGACTCGTTTCCACTAATGGTTCTGACTCCATACCTACACTGCACCATCAGCTACTTCAACTCCAGAATTCTTGCTTTAATTTGTATTAAAAAGAGGATTGGAGCTTATTTCTGATAGATCAAGCATAAGTAATGAATAATTTATAGGCATTAGTTTCCAAAAGCACATTCAATATTTTATTTTACCCTTTTTTCATATTCAAACTGAAGATAGACCACACCAAATAGCTCGTGCAAAGCGTAATAATTACCTGAATGTGTTTATAAATGTTTACCACGATTTTAAAGAGTTATTTATGGTATTTATATTGTACTTGTAATATCACTAAGATACCACAAAGATGAAAATAGTCTCAATCAATCAAAATTGACCAGACTTGCGAAAACAGATATTCTCTTTCTTTTCGAAACTAGGAATGCGATTAAAACTAGGAATGCGATTAAACATTAAAACTATTTGAAAAAATACGGTTATGAAAGAAGGAAGCTGATTTTAGAAAAGAATATACGGGTATTCTTTGGTAAGGCCGCGTCAGAAATGCGGTCAAAACATGCCAGTTATCTCTTATTGCTTTTCCTCTAGGAGAGAGGACAGAAGGACATCTAAGAGGAGGTCTAAATTGGAGAAGCAGAAAAATCAAAAAATCAAACTGGTTTCATTTTTCTCAAAAAATCCTATTGCTTATCTTATGAAATTAATCTATACTAATAACTATGGTTCGAAAGATATGGGTAGATTTTTTTAATAAATAACCTTTTTTAAAAATTACTTACTTCTTAAAACAAGCTCTTGCTTTCCAGACCCATCAATAAGAAAAGCAATTACAGTAGTGAGGAGAATATTTTCGTATTCAAGGTATATTTATTTCTTTTGCGTATAACTAGCATTGCTAGTTCATACTTTTTCAACAAATAAGCTTCAACGCTGACGAGACATAACAAACACAGAATACTTAAGAACAAAACGAGAATATTCCTCAGCCAGTTAGGAAACACAATTTTTTAAAGAGATCTTTGAGGGGGTATTCTTATTTAAAAAAAAGAAAACAGAATACAAAAAACCTTATAAACAAATAAAGGTAGTGAAAGCTACAATGATGAACCAAAAAAATTAAATCAATCTAAAGGGAAAGAAAAAAATAAATATAATTTCGTTTACAAAACCCATGGCAACAAGGTTTTTGTTGGGTATTTCATTCTTTGTTCTCTCATAGCTAATTGTTTTAGTTTATTCTGCACCAAAAGAAACTTTTTGGTAGTCATTCCAAAATTATTTCCATTCTCTTCTTTTCTTCACTGACAGAGATGTCTTCGTTTTCTTTTCTGGTTTATGAAGAAGTACTTACACAGGAATTGCTTTTTGTTAAAGGAGGGGGTCAAAACTCTTTAAAAACAGGTAAATATACGAAAATACATAGAACATACGCGGACAACCGTGAAATCTTGATATTTTGAGTGGGATCGGGTCCGGAAACCTCCACTGTATGCTTGACTTCATCAAGAACTATGAACTAAAATATGTATCTTTGACGACACATTCATGGTTCATTTAGAGATGAATAAAACTGATTATAAGGGGGAGGGTAATTATAGAGACAGTTTTTCTACAGGCACCATCTAGTAAAAAGTTATTCAAATTTTTTGCAACTATCCAATTTACGTTTTAAACTTGGACCAAACAAAGTTTATTTTTATAGTAATTAAGTTTTTTCTGGATTCAGTGTTATATATATAAAAAAGATAATGGATTTAGGTCAATTTAGACCTTTTTAATTTGTTTATTTTCGTTCATGTGATTTTTTTTTTCCATTTCCAGGATTTCCAAACGCTGGTGGAAGAAGCTTAGAACATGAAAATATGATTCAGAGGAACTCTTTATTGGTTTGTCCTTCTCTCAAATTTCTTTATGCCTTTATGTTTAAGGACCTGACTTTTCCTCACTTATGGATTTGTAAATTATAATAAATGCACGTATTTATCGAAATATACAACCCAAGCCTTTTTGTAGCATTGACGAATAAATTTTAGGCTAGTAATTGATAAAGAGTTCAACAACATTTTTTTCAACAAAGGGAAAAAACAAATGAAATTTTTTCAGCAAAAATTTTAATCTTTTGGGTGGTTGGAGAATCTTTTGATCGATTCTAAAGCGTTGCTGTTTGCATCTACAAATATTTACATGTGGTGATATGTTTTTGCACCGTTTTTACGTGAAAACGTAGCTGTGTGAACTGAATCAGGGAACATTTTGACCAGCATTAACCGTTAGAATTTAGTCCTAGCCATTTACCCCTGAAATGTTCTCCAATCTTTCATAAGAAATTTCAGAAATTAAAGTTGAAATTTTAGAAATTGAAAAATCTAACAAGAAAGGAAACAAATTATCATTATAAACCTTAAATTTTGCTGGATTGAAAAAGGAATCTAGTAATGTCACGCAAGGAACGAAAGGAAGCTTTTTTTCTTTTGCAAAATAACCTACTGTGCTCCTGAGTTGCTGGCGCAAAGGCTACACGACAGCATTTTACATAGTATATATTCATAGAATTTATATTTAATTTGGATTACAAGCTAGAAGCCACACTATTCGGATCTAATTTTTATAATTTTAAAATCCGAATCTTGGGGGGAAAAAGAATTACTTCGTCAAAACATCTAGAAATATTATGTTTACTCTTATTATAAATAATGAGAATAATGTATGATGATGCATCATGGTGCTGTACCTAAAGACTAGGTACTTAAAGGAACTTCTTCACCTTCTTCTCTATTTTTTCTTATTGATGGTCGTCAACTTGACATTTAATCAGTCGTCAACTCAACTTATGGATTTTTTTTTTACAACAAATCCTGCAAAAGGAGAAGTCAACCACCGAGAGTCATATCCTTGACCGACTGAAATCTCAAACAAATCATATTATAGAAGAACATCACTCCAGCTTTCGAACAGACCGTTCCACCATAGACCAAATTTTCTCAAATCGGCAACTGATGGAGAAGTACATTGAATACGCGAAAGAGTTGCGATCACTTTTCATCAATTTAGAGTAGGCTTTTGAGTTGAAACGGCGTGAAGGACTCTGGCACATTCTACTACACTGTTGAATCACTGAAAATACGATATCTTTGATCAAGGATATGTTGTGGAAGTTTAATAGCCAGATCCAGACGCATGAGTGACTAACAGATGAATTTCTTACATCAACAGGTCTTCTAAAGGTTGTCTCTTGTTTCCCCGCCTTTTCAACCTATTCCTCAATGCAGCACCTGCTGAAACTGTAGAAGACTCAACGATTGGCCGGAAACGAATAGAACAACTAGCATACGCAGATAATATTGTGAAAATTGATAGCCTAGAATGCCTTCTTCAAGCAGACGCTGATGAACTCTTGTAAGCAACTGAAGACGTCGGGATGATCTTTAATACAGCCGAAACCAAGGTCATGCGGATATCTAGAGACCCTGTGCCAAAAATATGCAAATAACAAAAAAGGAGGGAAATAATTTCTAAGACCACACTGGCTAATCATGATACAACGAAACAATAATAAAAAAAGAGAAAAACGAGGATTATACAAGCCAGTGAAACATATGAACTAAAATGCAAATATTTCGGTCAAGACCTCCGCTTGACCGTCCTCAGTGCAGGATAATAACATCAAAATTACTAATAAAACTCCATGGATACTATAAAGAAAAAAATTTCAAACCTTGAAACGAAGCATAACTAAAATTCGAAGACCCTCTCCATGTAACGGTGAAAGGGTAACTGAATGAAAAAATACAGTACTGAATGGGAATTCAATTTTTTAATTTATACAGAGCATTTTTAAAAGCTAAACGCTTTCCAGGTAAAACATTATCACAGATTAAGTTAGGTTGCAAAATGTGATTTTTTTTTAATATTTAAGTAAAAACGATCAGAATTAATTAATTCATTATAAATGGGGCTTAAATAGGTTTCTCCCGTGTCTCTATTGAGAGCAACCTTTCGGTGAATGTACTTTTTCATATCAACTGCCTCCCTGAAAACTTGGATGAGACCTTTAATAGGGGCAATAATGGAGGTGTTATCAAATAAAGCGAAATGGTGCGGGTTGTCATATACATGCTGAGCCAAGGCGGAATCAAAAGTCTCAGGCCTTTGGCATAGCTCCATAGCTTTGTCGATTGAGGACCTGTGTTCCAACAATCTCTCCCCCAATTGCTGATGGGTTTAGAAGCAGCCGCAAGAACATGGAACCCTATAAACACCACTGCCCAAAATAGGGCTCGTGTTATCTTTACCACTGTTAAAATAGTTCCGGATTTTATGATAACTTTTTAAGGTGACATTGAAGTTATGTTTTTAAGCGTTCTTTGCAATTTGTCACCTAATTTACGATAATAGGGCAAAAAAGTAAAAAATTTCTTATCACACACTAAAGGGATGATATCCGTTGGAGGTTGTGGAGATGATAAATCTTTTTCTGCCTTTTTTGTCTTTTTTCTATGATGGATTCCAGTAACTTGATGGGATATCCATTGCAAAACAAAATGTCCTTCAGATAATTTAATTCCATTATTGCCTCTGTTAAAGGTCTCATCCAAGTTTTCAGGGAGGCAGTTGAGATAAAAAAGTACATTCACCGAAAGGTTGCTCTCAATAGAGACACGGGAGAAACCTATTTAAGCCCCATTTATAATGAATTAATAAATTCTGATCGTCTTTACTTAAATATTAAAAAAAAATCAGATTTTGCAACCTAACCTAATCTCTGATTATGTTTTACCTGGACAGCGTTTAGCTTTTAAAAATGCTCTGTATAAATAAAAAAATTGAACTCCCATTCAGTACTGTATTTTTTCATTCAGTTACCCTTTCACCGTTACATGGAGAGGGTCTTCGAATTTTAGTTATGCTTCGTTTCAAGGTTTGAAATTTTTTTCTTTATAGTATCCATGGAGTTTTATTAGTAATTTTGATGTTATTATCCTGCACTGAGGACGGTCAAGCGGAGGTCTTGACCGAAATATTTGCATTTTAGTTCATATGTTTCACTGGCTTGTATAATCCTCGTTTTTCTCTTTTTTTATTATTGTTTCGTTGTATTGTGAAAAAGGAGGGCCAGTTGAAAATGATCAGGTGAAGACTTGGCAAGTTGAAGCTTCCAGGGCCTACAACCAACCTGGAAAAGCAAAGCACAGTGGGCGTTTTTAAAAGTTCGTCTCTTTAATTCCCGAATAATCTCCATCGATTAATACTCAACTGAAACCTGCTCAGTAAAGGCTGAGGATGAACAAATAATCCCCACATTTGAAACTAATGGCTCCGCGGCATAGCAGGGATCATCTGCGTTGACCAGGTATCGAATAAAAACCTCCATTAACTATTCCGTTGCTCCCGTACCATGTTGGACTGGATCAAAAGTCAACAGCTCCGCTGGCTGGGTCTCACTCAACGAGTGTCAGCCAACTAGCTACCAAAATATACCTTCGAAGGACAGTTAAACGACATGCGCCTCCAAGGCCGACCTCCTAAGAAATGGGTCGATAATTTTTAGGCCCATAACCTACAACTGCTCCGTGTAGTGCCAGACTGATCAGAATATTGCACTATATTTATACCTTTCCAGAAGAGAAGGACTCCTAAAACAGCTACAAAGGCCGGACAGGACTTAAGTCAAGTAAATCAAGGATATTATAAAAATAAATGAAGTAAAAGCTAGGGATTTGTTCAAAGCAGGCACTTCAAAAGATACGATGGGGATCGAACATTCCTCTTCATGTGGAATTCAGCTGGCTTAATGCTATAGTGAAATTCTAGTAATACCAGAACTGACCATCAGAGTAACAAGATTTACTAAACAGTCATCCTGTTTTCAAATGCTTTTACTTAACTTCGCCTGTTAAAGAGAGAAAAAAAAAAAATCTTCAAATAATCAAAACACGTGTGCAGGTATGACATTCCTCATACACAAGTAGCTATTGGTTGTTTAAGGAAGAAGTGGGAAGGCCCGGGATACAGTTTTTTTTAACCATTAGGATGAAATTAAATACAAAAAAGAAAGTTTTTTTAACTGAAAGCAAGGAGCGACATTAAAACTTAAAACGAACAGAAATTATTCCTGTATATGAAAGGGGCTGTTCCATCTTCAACGCCTCGCTCTTTAAGCTAAAGTTTTTTATTCTTTAAAAAATGGAGTTGTGAAAAGAGTCAAAGTTTCGCGTCAAGACCGCGGCGTTGAGGACGGAACAGTCCCTCTTTTATATGGAAAAATTTCTGTTCGTTTTAAGTTTTAGCGTCGCTCCTTACTTTCAGTTAAAAAAAACTTGTTTTTTTAATTTAATTTTTTAACGTTTTTAAGTTAATGCAGGTTTTGATTTTGGCTCACCGTACATGAATAATTAAAAAAATGTTCATATTAATTTTACTTTTATTTGGTTAAATGGCTTCCTCGAAAGTTGTTTAATTTTATTTACAAATGTTTTTATTAGTAATAAATATACGAACTTACGAATTAACTTACATAACGAATTTCTATATTAATATATTTTTAATACGTATATTATGGGGTTCGCCCCCTAGTCAGTACCTCGTTCTTTACGCTAAAGTTCGAATTTTGTTCCAATTCTTTAAGAATGATCCCACAATCGCACAGGCCGTTAATTATAATAAATAGCTCTTATGAAAGCGCTAAAAAGATCTTTGGCGTAAAGAGCAAGGTATTGACTAGGGGGCGAACCCAGATCATATACGTAATAATTTCTGTTCGTTTTAATTTTTGAAGTTGCTCCTTACTTTCAGTTGAAAAACTTGTTTTTTATATTTAATTTCTGATCGTTTTTTTAAATAATGTCCGGCGCCCCCTTCATAGCAATGTCCCTTCCCCCCATAAGAACCTCCATGGAAAGATCCTCCCGCGTAACCCCCCCCCCCCCAGGTACAGAAAAAATCCCTCCTGAAAACGTCTGTATACTTCCCAATAACCAATACTATATGTTAACATTGGGAAAAGTTCTTAACTTTCAGCCCTTCGGGACTGTGGAGGATTAAATCATCCTAAAAGGCATAGTTATTATATTTTTGACCATGCTGAACTAAATGGTTGTCTCAAAATTTTGATTAGGTGACTTTGGGAAAAAATGAGCGGGGGAGTTGGCCTAGTTGCCCTCCATTTTTTTTGGTCGCTTAAAAAGGGCACTAGAACTTTTAATTTGCATTCGAATGAGCCCTCCCGCGATATCGTAGGACCACTGGGTCGATACGATCACCCCTGGAAAAAAAAATTAAATAAACACGCATCCGTGATCTTTCTTCTGGCAAAAATACAAAATTCCACATTTTTGCAGATAGGAGCTTGAAACTTCTAAAGTAAGGTTCTCTAATACGCTGAATTTGATGGTATGATTTTCATTAAGATTCTATAGCTTTTATGGGGTGTTTCCCCCTTTTTTCGAAAATAAGGCAAATTTTCACAGGCGCTTAACTTTTGATGGGTAGGACTTAAATTTCTCTTAACTTTCTCTTTTCTCTTAACAGGAAAAAGGATATTATTTTTGCACATATGGAGATCAACGTTTTTTGTTTTTTTTAGCAAGTCCCTTTTAGGTATTTTATTTTCGTTTATCAAACAATGCGTGTGTCTATACTTGGGTAAAAGTAAAGCTATCAAATCCGTTTCTTCTAATACCTGGGAAAGCATTGGAGTTGGCACAATTTTTCCGAAAATCTTGGTCAAGGTTATCTCCCAGGAAAGATAAACTGGTTCAATTTCATATATCAGTCTTTATCAGCAACAGTTTACCTGAATTTTAGCGTTTTTGTATTCATGTCTAAAAGGTAAGCGCTAAAACGAAACGGGAAAATAAAGAGTGAGAAATTAAGGTCTTGATAGTTAGAGAACCGAAGAACAGGGCTATTGTTAGGGCCGTTTCAGTACGTAAACCAAACGTTTGGGAGTAAAATATGATCTTGTAAGAAATTATGTAGTTCACAGCCTACTGTCACAATCAAGTGTGAAACAAGTTCTTTCGTTCGAATAGAAAAAAAACATCAAGATCAACACAGGAAAAATTTATTTAAAAATAAAACTATACCCGTCAAAAATGGAATGCTCGAAAAGGAGATGGAAGAAAACTTGATCAAAGGCAAAACAATCAAATAAATTATCCGACCAAATAAGAAGTACCTAACCTAGAACTTTGGACACGCAACAAAAACAACAAACAAAAATTGAACTTTCAAAGAAACAAACAAAGAAGAAAGAAGAAGAAACAAACAAGCAAAATAGGGTTTTATAAAGAAAGTTCAAAGGGTTTCTATCAATCCGCTAGGATATTGTAACAAATTAAATAGCAACCAAATTCTCATATGATCCCCGTAGGTTCTGCATTAAAAAATAACATATGACCAGAAATTCCGACCTAGCCGCATATAAACCAAACTGATTAAATCTTAAGTTTGTATATTTATTGAAAGACCCCAGATGAAGCCGAAAACTCCAGACAACGAAAAAAGAAAACAAGTTGCTATTAAACACTAAATACTTTTCATAGGAGTCAATTTAATAGCCTTACAAGAAAAGTAGCCCTATAATCAATTAGTTTGATAACTGAACCAACTGTTTCCGAATCTACTGCATGTTTCAATTCTTTAGATAATATTTCATTTTAAATGGCATCATTTCCAAGAACCAAATTTGTACGTTTTAATAACCTTTTTCCGGCTATGTTATAGGCTACTAGAAAGGATAAACAAAAAAATAAAACAAATTTGTAAAGAACGCCACAGAAACATCTTTACATCATGACGCAAAAATGTACTTCTAGAATATTTAAAATTAGCTAATATCCTGACTCAACTCAGCCCTCTCGACTATTTTGAGTAGCCATTTTACTCCGACCTTGTAAATTTTTGTTCAAAAATTATTAACAAAATAAAAAATACTGATCTCGATATTAAAACACTGTCCTAACAAAGGGCATTCAGCACTGAATATAAGCTATGTAGCTCGATATACCACAGATAAAGTGACGCCTCTGCATTTGATGGGGAAAAGAGGCATATATATTATTTTACTTCAATATAAACTAACTCCTCCTCCCCTTTTAACTTAAAGCAAATATTTATAATCCATCCTTTGCAATCTCAAGTAATCTTCTGAATTGGAAATAGTAATATATAAAGGAACATATTGACATGATATCCGTACCATCTATTTATACTAGGCAAGTACCCCATTGACCCCCTTCTCCAAAAGGAGCACAAATATCCCCTATGCTTAGTATATTGAAGTTTTGGACTTTAAAATAAGATAAAATATATTTTCGTAACCCTTTCACAAAACAAAAGCTTTTCCATCTAACAGGCATTTATACTATTGATTGTCAGTTGATTTCCTTAGAAAACCGATTCATCTCCACAAAAAAAGAAAAAAAAAGTTTCACACTTGAAAATTAAAAACAAATCGCAGAAACATCTTGATTTTGACCTGAAATTAAACTAAAACAAGACATAAAATCTTTCTTATTTTACTTACAATATTATTTCAAAGTTTTTATTTTAGAGCTTATTTAAGACTTTCTGTTTCTGCAATTGTTAATAGAACCATTCATTGCCAAAACCTAGACATTTTATTTTCTCTGTCTAACCGCTTACTCTACCCCCCCCCCCCCAACATTAGTTTAAAAAAAAACTTTTCTGATATTTTAATGACTTCCCTTCGTAATACGTATATACGTATACGTATTCCCTTCCCTTCGTATATACGTATGCATCCCATTTGGAAATAAAAGGTTCCTTACCGAATAAACGAACACACTTACGTGCAACAAAAAGGAAGAAATATAAATCAGAAAACACAGAATCAAAACAAGGGCGATACTCATTTAATGAAATCTATAAAGCTTCAAAAACTAACTTAACAAAAGAAACAATATTATTTACAATATTGCACAAACTGGCAGTGGATTTTAATGAGCTCTTTTTTTCTAGCTACTCTGAGAAGTTTCTAACTAGAAAGATGTTAAAGCTAGGAAAGTCCTACTCTATGTAAACGGACTTTGTCATAATAATCCAAATTACAAATTACTAGTCATATTTCTGGGAGAGAGTAAAATGACTCTGCACCGCCGAAACTTTTCTTATCCCGAAGGAGAAAAAAGAGGAAGAAAAAACAGTATTAGTATTCTTGAGGAATCGATGCAAAGAATAAATCTTATTTGTTGATAAACTTGAATTATTCACAGAAAAAAAAACTCTTTTGCTCCCGTTTGAAAACTTGGATTTCACGAGCATGTTCTATTTCAACACTCAGCGATTCAATAGGTCTGCCAATTGGGCATCAAGGTTTCAGAAGATTTTGACGAAACGTACCTATCTAACAATAATTCTAAAGTTTTATCAAAAAGTATTTCCCATTTCCAGGTCGCCAATAATTACGACCTCCAAAAGAAAACTTTTCTGAAGTTTAGGTGTCTCCTAAATGCACTCGAGTGTGCAAGGAATGCTGATCGCACATTATAAAGTTCTCCATACAGGCGTACACAACTTGAGCATTTTGAGTGCATAATACACAGTCCTAGGGTAATCAAAGGGGGAGGGGAGGAGGAGCTACCCTTACCCGACTAGAATGTCAAAAAATAAAAAAATGTTCAAAATTTGGACAAGATTTAATACTTTCCTGAAAAAAAAGTTTTAAAATTGCCATCTCTGTATAAAAATTTTGCAGGTCCACCAGGCCTTTCTTTGGAAAAATGTACGAGGCCATCCTTAATTTTATTCTATAGTTTTTAATTTTGTTCTACTAATCAATTAGATACTTTCAAACTTTAATTTATTATCAGATACTTTAATAACAATGGTTTGCTAACCATTATTTTAAAAGTAAGATTTCATGCAGAGCTTCAGTCATATGTATTTGTTTATTTGTTAGGTTTTCTTCTTCAGGGATTAAATCTTCAATTGTAACTATTTCCATTGTATGCGACAAGTTTTTAATTTTCAGAAGGAGGCCGGAATTCAGGAAATTTTCAGGAATTTCAAAATTAAATTAATTAGAATTTAATGAGAATTCAATACGCTAAAAGTATATATTTTTTTATCCTTTAGAAAGATTTGGAGCTTTCGTACTGGCGTTCAGTCTCCACGCAGCAATTCGGATGTGGATACGGCCTTCAAGCAACGGCCCCCTCATTAAAGTTTGTGTCGATGATTTCTATGGAATACATTTCTAGCTTACAAATATGTGCCTAATGAATGGTCATTTGGAATCAATCAATTCTTCAAGGCGGGAAATGCCTTCTCTCTAATTAAAGATAGTATTTTATACAGCAAATTATTTGATAACAACTTTCTGAGTAAGTCTCATAATTGAGCATAAAATATTTCGAACTAAAAACTAAATGAGGTTCAAAAATGCGTACAGTCCAAAAATACTCCCCTCCCCCACTGGGTAAGACCTGCAGACTCATACAATTACATTAACTTTCAAGAAAGGCTATTGGATCTACAGTACTTTAAAACAAGGGCTAAAACCAAGAAGCCCCTCTATTTCTGGAAGACTAATTATGCTTGAAGTGCAAAATCTTGTTCTTAGAAAATATCGCCGTGACAAGGACCCCAAGACGTTGTCGATGTTTTCATATTTTTAAACAATCGGTATTTTTTTTTTAGGCGAAAAAAGAAAAATGAGCACAAATTACAATATATAGATGAAAATTGGGGCTTCATTTTAGTATTCTAAACACAAAATTATAACAGAATATCTGTAAACTGTGGATATCCGCTTTTCAGGGGCTTCTAAAAACCTAATAACGGCACTTCAGAGTATCCCCAATAAGACCTCAAGGGCAAGTTGTAGCTCCCATCGGCCAACTTTACAACCTCTCAGGACTAGGTGTGGCGTCACTGGCTATTTCCTAAAGTACATTCCCTAGACTCCCATCAACCAATTATCTCACATCCAATGACTAGATGTGGCGTCACTGGCTATTTCCTAAAGTACATTCACTAGACTCCCTTCAACCAATTATCTCCACATCCAATGACTAGATGTGGCGTCAGTGGCTATTTCCTAAAGTAAATTCACTAGACTCCCTTCAACCAATTATCTCTACTTGTACCACCGTTTACCAAGAATATACGACAAACACGCAAAAATACGCTACGTTCAGATAACCCACAAAAGGAGACATCCCCCAATGAGCACGTGAAGAACAGCTTTTTAAAACGCTGCACCTCCATGTCAAATGCTCTCACAAGGGATCTTATCCCTCAATGCCCATCTATTCATTAAAAGGAAATTCAATAGACAAAACTCTAGGAAGAGGGTTGACTAGTGACGTAACATCCCCTAAATTTTTAGCAGCCTGGCACCATGAAAATCATCATCTTAGAAAAAAAAAATAAAAAAATTCTCCCAGTCATTGCCACTATCTTCTACCTTTAAAGAAATAAAAAACACCCGATCAAATACCTCCAGCGGATAAAAGGCCACCATTAGACTCTAAGCGGAATATAAACTCATTAAAAGTGCCACATAAGGGCTTTGGATTCTGTCATGATAGTGTGACACTGTTTATTAAAAATAAAAACCTATTATTGGAACATTGCCAATCCTCCAGCAGAAGTTTTTATGGGTGTCCCTGTCTTCAAAACCTCTTTCGAATCAGGTAATAAAACCATTTTTAGGATGAAGGGTTTTTCGCCCCTCTCAGCCCTTCTTAAATAGTGCCTTAAGTCTTGAACCTTAATATATCAACAAGTTCAAAATCAAAACATTACATCTACAATTATTGATTACTATCACACCAACTACAAGTAAAGCAATATCAATTTAGAATAAAAAAATTGTAAGTTGTAATGTCGAAAACATATCTTTGTACTCCTACAAGAGACAAATTTGTTCCTGAAGTTGGAAAACACATGTGAAGTGGTTCTAAATAGCAAGACCAGACAAGATTCCATTTATGCAAAATTTTATTTCCTTTTCTATAATATTACTGTAGATCTGTGGTGTTTAAGTCCTGAACCCAGGTTTTTACGTGTTTATTTCACGGTTGATATTCGTTATATACCAGTAATACCGGTTCAAAAATTTCAAATACTGGTTCTACGGGAATCGACAGCAGTATTCCGCAGTGGTTTTTATCAGTTTCCGGAGATTAAAAAATAGAGATAAGGGTCCAGAGCAAGACATTAACACACCAAATCAGGATAACATCGTCATTTCCAATCTGTTCGTACGCAAACTTTTCATTTAGTAAAAAGAATCGTTTTTAGTGGTTTCAAGAACATTTAAAGATAAAGAAGAGTAAGAAAAAGGGCAAATGTGAATGAACAAGTTTTAGACTGAGAACTCCAAGCGATCTACTAGAAAACGCTACATTAGACGTTACTAGAAACATAATTTTTTCAAACCAAAATTCGAATGAGGAGCATTAACAAGTATTCATAAAATATTTTTTTTCAGAATATTTTTAGTTAGAAAATACAGGGCTAAACCAAAAACAAATATTTTTCATAGAACATTAAGATATGCAGACATTAAACACGGAATGTTGGCAAACATTGACATTGAAACACGATAATATTCCTACGTAACAAAAATATACATCAAAGAAGTCAGCGAAGGCCTCAGCAGGAGGGCAAAAATATGGAATCACTCCGAAAAATCAAGCAACATTTGACAAAAAGGACAAAAATTGAGATCTAACAAAAATTGAGCTACTTGGACGTCCCTTGAATAAGGTGTACAAAACTATTTCCCGGATTATTTATATCCACTGTACACGGATAGGTACGTGAAGACACTAAAGATTCTTAATCTGCAGCTAATGATTCGTTTGTTTTTTTTTGTCTGTAATTCAGAAAAAGTTATTTTTCAAGCCTAAATTTATCAAAATTCTCGCGGATTTGAGAAAGGGGAATACCCGTATATATATATATATATATATATATATATATATATATATATATATATATATATATATATATATATATATATATATATATATATATATATATATATATATATATATATATATATATAGTTCAATTCTTCCCAAGCACTTTTTTTCTCCCGAGACCTTCGTTCTGTCATTATTTGAAAGAGAAACGAGGTAATAAGAAGGCTACATTATAACACAGCATCTTCTACCTTTATTATCACCCACAATCTCTAATGGCTCTCCCGTAAACTTATTAAAATTCACATTCGGACTAGGGGGTCTATAATATGTCTCTGTAACCTTTTGACCATAAATCGTTTGCACTGTAGTCATTTCTCCATCTATACTCTGCCCACGAGAGCGTCGTCGTTCCGTTTTTAGCTCAGTTAATGTTTTTGGGATACTTGGAACACTGTTCCGATAAGGGTCGTTATCAATTGACCGTCGAGCTTCATTGTTACCTGTAAATATATGGCGTAATGCAAGACTTGAAGCCCTATTTAAACACATATTTTTGGTTACAACTTATTTAGTTACATGTTTGATCTTGGTATATGTTTAATATATGATTGAGCAGCTATTCGGATGCTAAATTTGAACAATTCCCGTTTGTACATTATTTTTCTTCTTCAATAGAAAAACTGGAATCTATAATAGATTCCTTTCGGCACTTGGAATCTATAATAGATTCCTTTCAGCTTCTAGGAGGTTTCTTCTGAATAAACAACTAACAAATCAAAAATGAATACAATCATCAGATAAATAAAAAGGCTATTTTTTCTTATTTTTTGGCCTTCGATAACAGCCCAATCTTCATATAACCTTTTTTTACTATACAATTGTCAAAAACATGTCAGACATGTTAACATGTCTAAATTCAGATTGTACAATCAAATCACTTGGTTAAATTTTGGCTTTGCGTGCAAACATGAATATTTCCAAAAAGAAAAATAAAAAAATACGGACTAGCGCCGAAAAAAACAATAGATAATATTTAAATCCTTGAATATTAAAGATTTTATTTATGAGCCAATTTGACTGAATTCATATTAAAGTGTACTTAAGCCAATCGTCTACACAGATACATTCTTAAGCTGGAAAAAAAATCCTTTTTTTTGGAAAAAAACTGCCTTTCTATTTACGTTTGAAATGAAATAAAAATATAATAGTGGGATACAACTTTCAATTAAGGCTGTGAAAGTCAAAACTTTCTTTTAAATATATACCGATAGAAGTCCAAATATTTCAGCTTTACATCCAGAATCAATAGGAAAGAAGAGAAGAAGAAGAGGAAAGAAGATCAATAGGAAAGAAGAGAAGAAAAAAGCAAAAGCACATACTGGAATACCATAATAAGACGTAAAAACATCTTATTTAAATCACAAAAACGGAGAAAGTGATACAGGACATACACCCCAAAATGATAATTATTGCTACTTCTGCTAAAATCTAATCACAGCGGAAAGCAACCTGAAGTCAAAACACCTGCATAAGCTCCCCTTCCTTCCGAAAATGGTCCAACGTTCTCTCTTTACCTCCACGAATAAAATTCCAATATCCTTAAATGAGTTTTTCTTCTTTTTTTTTGGTTAATAAAGACACAAAAGTCAAAAACAAACATGCAAACAACAAAAACCGAAGTTTAAAAGAAAATAAGCACACAAACTATCTAACAATGAATATTAAGGTATAACCTAATTTCAGTTTCATATTTTTCAGTATAAAAGAAGAAAAATAACTACCAAGGGTGATTTTTTAGTTCATAGTAGAGCATTTTCAACAACAAAAATATCATAGATGGCGTTTCATATTGTGCAAGGCATCTGGGAGATTACTAAGAATTTTAATAGCTATTACTACAATATTTTTTGGCTAATTTATTCACTTATTACTAAATACTGGTCACCAATTTACTCTACTCACATCTTAATTAATTGAAAACAAAGAGCTCCGGGACCAAGACCGTTTCCAGGGGAGGGGGTTAGGAGGTTCGCCCCTCCCCCCCCCCCTCACAAAAGTTTCGACGACTCGTAAAAAAGTAACAAATATGAATATAAACAATTTGTGGTGCGTTTTTTAAACAAATATAAAGATTCTAACACAACGTGGGTCGACTTTTGGGTTATTTTTAGTGACAAAAGAACGTGTTTCTTAAGACACCATATACACCCGTCTTAGTAATGCGAACAAACTCTAACCGCTTCCTTAAGATAAGAAACCAAGTTTTTATACTGTCTGGAGGAAGACATCGGGTGGCATTAATATTAATTAGATATATTTTGATTAATCAAAATAATACGAGAATAGAGATAGATTCATTAGATGGTTAAAGCAGGCACGTACGCGGTATTTTATTAGGAGGGCGAAAGGAATACAACATTGAAAAAAATGCAAGTTATATCAAAGTATATGAAACCTTCAGAAGGAATGCCTAATAATTCCAAAAAAATCAAAGCGGGGGGCGGGGGGTAGAGTTCCTATACCCCTCCCCACCCTGATTACGGGACATAGCCTATGAGGCGGAAATGTCTCTGATAATCTTTTTTCCCGACCGCTTACAATGTTCGAAGACATTCTGCGAAATAAAGGAGCTAAAGTTGACCTTTCCAAAAAAGCAATGTTCTGCCCAATACTGATCCACTTAATCGTGCTTACACTTAATAAAATATTGATTATTATACCCCCATTATAGGACCTGAATAGAAAAGAGTCAGTAGTTTACTTACCTACGGCTACCTTAATGGTCAACTCGATAGTTGTACTGTTAGTAGGGTAAGAACTGTCAACAGAGTCTACCATTACCTTCACGTCTGCAATAAGAAACACAGACACACAGTTAAAAGATTATGAAAACAGTAAGCACAGTTAAACATATACAAACATTGTCGTTTACAAGACACTAAGCCATTTTTTAAAGATTTTATTGTATTTAATGTCACACTACAAGAGATTTACATATCAGTGTACGGTAAAACAGTATGGTATACGGTAAAACGGTATAACAGTATACATCCGGTTTCAAGAAAAAACTAAGAGCTACACACTTCTGGCTTCTCTTCATTAGCAAAAAAGAGCTGTTGCTAGTAAAATAAATAGAAAAATCATTAAAATATTTGCAAAGGATAAATAATATTGAATAATCAATCTTCGAAAATTTTATTTTAAATGACAACCAATTCACAAGAAGATTCTCGAGTTCCGCGAAAACGAGTTTATACATAAAACAATTTGATTTCGGCTCTGAGCCTCTGAGGGAGTCCAATATCATTTTAAACTGTCTAAAACAAGAGCTAGAATGTCGGAGATTCAAATCTAGAGCTACAGGTTTGCTGAACAGCTACAGCATAATTTTGAAATCCAGCCAAAATATCTCTTTTCGATTATATTAAGTCTTGAGAAAGTTGATTTCAGTTACATAGTGCTTCAAGATACAACTAAATGATTATTATTGGTAATAAAAGGAGGGGTCAACCACTATCAGTGGGTCAAGGCTCAGGCCTTCAAGGCCCATTACCTCTACATCCCATAAACTATGCTCTATTTATAGTTGGGGGGGGGGGGGGTCAATGATAATACTATGATGAAAAGGATGATACAACTAAATGAAACTAAGTGATTTCTATCTAAATAAATAATCTCAATCCGCGGATAGATTTGAGCCTAAGAAGGACTTACATACAAACACTGTTATCAAGGTGATTCCATATTGCTGGTTCTGGGCCTGTGGAGAATCCAGTTTTATATTAAGTAACTTAAATCAGCAGCTAGAATCAGGAGATTCAAATAAAACAGGTACAGGTTTGCTTTCAAATTCTACGCAAGACTGAGGTGGTTTGACGAGGCTGAATTAGAATTCCCAGATATCCTGAATCTGAAGTTAACGAATAAAAGGAATATTATCGAAGTCTTTGGTTTGTTTCTAACTATTATACGCGTAAAATGTTTTGTTTAAGGTGATCGTCAGGTTCTACCTAATTTTATTTAAGACAGTCTTTGGCAAGGTCATTGGTGTGCTGATAAATTACCTATCTATCTATTTAAATTTAGAAATTCGAGAATTATATAAAAACCTGCTTCGGGCTTAAAAAAGCATCCATTTAATTGTAACAATAAAAGAAACAAAAGCGAAGTTTTCCAGTGGAATCCAGTAAAAAATTTAAGTGCTACTCCGCCCATGTTGCCAAACAAAGATACTTGGCTCACAATAGTTCTGCTAGAGAGACATTCAACTATTAAGTGTCAAAACCGATAGAATAATTTTTTCTTAAGAAAACAGTGACTACAAAAACTATTTTTTTATTTTGTGTTCGATCACACCTAAACTCTACATCCAATTGTTAAATCTACGTCTGGTAACAGTGATATCAATAAAACGTAATTACAAATTCGTTATAACTTGTTTTTAACTGAAAGACAACAAAAGTTTGTAAAACAACAACATTTTTTCTAGTCTTTTTAATTTCATCCTTTTTTTTCTCTACTTTCATACCTGGTTGCCATTATAAAATTTAGTACTAAATTTAGTTTATAATATATAATCTTTGCAAGCAGTATCTGCATGAGGACAAAATAATATAAAGGCTTCAGTACTCGACGCACAACGTCTTGAGCAGCATCTGGTAACAGTGAACAAACTCGGGGTCATTATTACGACCCCACTGTTAGTCTTTTTTTAGACAATATATTCCTTTTTGGGTAAAAGTTACGTTTCTGGAAAAAACTCAATAGCCTATTATACACACGCAAAAGGATAAAGTAATTAACTCAAGGGGAGGTGGAGATCTTTTCTCTTCCTAAGTGAGCATTTCAAAGTGATAATTTTTAAGTCTACACTGTTTTTCCTCATGGCTGGGGAATGAGTTAAAACTTTCAGGGACAGTTTTGATGGGACAGGGGGCAAATTCACTGCTAAATTTATTTTGGTAGGGGGCGGGGTTCCTCCGATCCTCACAAAAAAGATTTACCTCTGAATCTAAGTCATGTGCTTTCCCTTCCATATTCGCCCCTTAGTTGAATTTCATTGAGTCCAGATTATTCATCTTTTTTCCTTCCCTTAAGTTCTTCAATGATGGAGCACGAGCCGTTCAAAAGTCAATAAGACAGTTACTTTTTTTTATATTATACTTTTTAGCATATATTATACGTTTTTAGTATCTAAGGACTTGCATGACTCTTAACTTTACACAAAGACAAAATAGGTTTATCTTCGAACACGAAAAAAAAGGACGATTTGAATAAATCCGTTCAAAAATATACATGAAAATAGGCTCAGGCATAAGAAAGAACCCATTAATGAGCATTGATAAAAAAAATAGTATAAAGATCAATTTATTGTCCCTGAAACGGTTTTTTACTTTGTGTTTGAGCATGCATAAAATCGATACCCATTTTTTGGACCTGCGTCTAACAACAGTAACACAACAGAAAAAATTTAATTGAAAATTCGTAAAAGCATACTTTTCATTCAAATAAAATAACAGTTTGTAAAACAACAGTGTTTACGGGTACTCTCACTTGCGTTTTCCTTACTTAAAGCCAAATAATCATCAATGACTTAATTTATATTTATAAATCTTTGTCGTTTTAGGCTTAGTTTATTCATTCATAGTAATTTCTGGTCGTTTTACATTTGATACCGCTCTTTATTTTTAATTGAAAAACTTCTTTTTTGATAGCTAATTTTGATACTAAATAAAAAGTATAAGCATTAAATAATTTTTCTTCTCTTATATTTTGCTTATATTAACTGAAATTAAGAATTAAAAAGCATTAATTGAAAAAACCACAAATAGTATCTTCGCGAAAATCCAAACAAGATATAAAAAAGACTAATTTCATTAAACCCATTTTAAAATACATTTAAGAACAGGCTCAATAAAAACGCTCTTTATTCGACACACTTTTCCCAACATCTTATTACTGTCATAACTCATTTTTTGAAAAGAGAACCAGTTTTTCCCGTTTTTCCTATATATTTTTATTTTTTTATTTTTTGTTTTGTTTTGTTTATTTATTGTTTATGGGATGGCGGCAGGAAGTTTTGGAGTATGTGAAGTATTGATTTTTGGTTATTGCGACCAGGTGCTGAGTGAGTGTAAGATTTTCATTTTTTTTTTTTTTTTTTTTTCTTGTTTCTCTTTAGTATGTTATTATAAGTGTTTATTTTAAGAGGGTAAATACTTCCAAACAAGCGTTAGCTTATTGAAGGTCATTTGTTTTTTTTTGTGTTGTGTTGTTTTTTGGAATAAACCCTTATCTTATCTTCTTTGCTTAGTCATTGACGGCGGTAGGCTATACCTTTCGAGCCGCCTAAAAATCCACATCTGTAACCACCTGATCATACTAAATGCTCTGTAGTGGGGCGAAACATGGACAGTAAGAGCCAAGAACGAATGCATGCTCCTCACATTTGAAATCCTTTGGAGGATAGCGGAGATTAGAAACTCTGACCAGGTAAAAATGAAGAAGTCAGAATGAGACTAAAGTCAACAGACAAAATCCTACGTAGTAGATGGCAGCAACTGCGCTGGTTCAAATATGTCAAGTGAATAGACCCTGTTCTCCCACCCAAGATGTCACTTGAAGAAACAGTTGAAGGAAGTGGATCGGGGGGAGGGGGGACAGAGGTGGACTCAAAACTTTAACCAATAGCGTATTATCCATCTATAAAGAACTGCACCTAATAGAGCAGCATATTCAGCACTGGCCAATGAAACTTCGAAAGGACCGGTCTCAAAACATTCCATGAGGATAGGTGAGACTTAGGTAAGTAAACAAATACGATTGCTGTGTTAAGATCAAATCAGCAATGAGAATGAGTCTTCTCTTTGAATTTGTTCCTTTGTTTATTGAATTGGTTTTTAATTTTTACAAAATTATATTTACAATTTTAAAGACAGCCATACACAATGTTTCTTAGTTTATCTGACCAACATTCTTTTCCTATCTTACAGCCTATATCTCACCAAAAAATGGCAAAAATCGTGCTAATATGCATCAGTCTATAAATTTTGAGGAAACTGATGTAAGAAAAAAATTTCTTAAAATTCACTATGCATCATTAGTCTCTGACCATGAGGAATACTGTTGGCCAAAAATACGGTCTCTGTCGCCGTAATTAAGATAAAGATTAAGTGTTTTCTCGATATAGCCTAAAGCCGACAGCTTTGCAGCAATGTTGTTAAAAACTTTCAGATTTTAAAATTCATAAAATATTTGAAATGGCAAACCACATAAAACATCAAATTTCTGGATTTTACATGAAAAATGAAGTATTATCTACCCACAAAGATTTTAAGGAAAAAGCTCAAGTGAAATGTTTCAAACACTTAAAAGGTATAAAAATAATAAACCAGTAGTGAACCTCTCCGTGTTCAGAACTTCCCCACCCATGTGTAGAAGAGCAACAGTACTTCCCATATTTAGAATTGACTGTCTGTTCTTTAAACACGCCTTTGTCACCAAAAGACACTGGAATTACCGAGGCAGATACTAGGATTGTGAGGTAACTTCTATTTTGGCACAAGTTTTTAACACTAAGTTCTCTAAAATTTTGCTAAAAAAAAATGTAAAAAAATTTTAATTACGGGTTTTTCAATTTTTAAGCCTTTCCTTGATGGTCAACACAAAACTGGAAAAAAATTGTTGCTTTAATTATAAAGATATAGTATCGTAACTGTAATTGTGTCTAGTAATAGTAACTCGTAACAGTGTCTCGTAACTGTTTCTTTTTAGCGTAATAAATAGTTAATGATAAAGGATCTGCCTTATATGTAAAAAAGCATCAGTTTTGTATAGGAAAACGCTAAAAACTAGATTAATAACAGATTAAAAGTAGTGCATACAATAAATAAAGGCTAATATTCGTAAAAATAAGAAACGTTGTATACAAATGATGAGGTAAATTCAGAAAGCAAAAAGGGAAAGAGAGGGGGGAGGAAGCGATGGAGGAAGATAAGAACAGAGGGAGGGACAGACAGAGGGGGGAGAGTAAGAGACGCAGAGAGGAATGAAGGAAGAAAGAGAGATAGAAGAAGGAAGAACGACGCAATAAGAAGATGAGAGGGAGCAGAGAGGTCACCTCGATCGTTAGTTTCCCAGCCTTTGCTCTGAGTTTGAATAGCATTTTGCTGCCCTTTCTCTTTTTTGAGTGAGTGATCAGCAGCCTGTTTCATTTTTTCTCTGTCCTTCTCGTCTAGTTTAATTTCTCCTAAAGTGTCTCTCTTCAGCAAATGCGGCATTGGAGGAGACTCGTCTGTTTTCGACTCAGATTTATTGTTCGTTTCATTCTTCGTCTAGAATAAACAAAAATGTATTGCTCAAAACCATAAACGAACTAAATAGACAAAGTACCATTTCGCTCCACAAAGTTAAGAAAGAGAAAGTTTTGAAACACCTTTTATTTTAATTTGTAATATTTTAATTTAAAAAAATTTAATTTTTCACTGCTGAGTGGTAACCTTAACGATTAATTCCTATAGTCGAAAACCTCAGAAATTCCTGGGTTTTTTTTTTCTTTTACAAGACAAATTTATTCCACATGCAAATATATCTCTTTATTCAGACCCTCAGAAATGCAAAAAAAACCAAAAAAAAGACCCTCAGAAATGAAAAAAAAAAAAATGCAAAAACCCTACTGTACTCTGGTATTGCGTGGACTTTCAGCCCGGTTGTCGCTAAAAATGGGTCTTGGATAACCGGGTTGGTACCTTTGGATTTAGACAGAGGACAGCAGCATACTACTTTCTGGACCTAAAGGCATCTAAAGTCAAGATAGCAGCTAGCAAATCCCGATACCCTTGGAAAACCAATAGATAAAATAGATGGCATGATGGTATCTCCCTGTATATCGAAAAGACCGGATTTCGGGAGGAACTCTTAAATCCCACTAGGCATTTTTATTTGTTCAGTATGTTTTCTCTTGAGGCAATGGTAACCATCAGTATAGTGAAAAGCAAGACAGACTGTTCTTAAAAAGGGCTATTACAGAAAAACATTACTCAACTCATATTTCTCATATGAAATTAAATCAACAAAATAAAGACTATAGAGCAAAGTCCTAAAGCTATCTATGTCTTTTTTAAACTTTGACCAGAATTAGTAGTAAAGTAGCTTCTTGTAGGGCGTTTCTTGTTAGCATTTTCGCTTTTTTAGATTTATGTATATTCACAGATGGATACATTCTAGCAAGAGTAAATATTTAATTCTCGTAGCTTAAAATATTTTTGAAGCCCATTAAAGAAAATTACGTATTTTTTGGGTTTCTGAGTAATGCGCTAGTTTTGCATATTTCTACAAATCTCCGAAAATGCCAAGACTCAGTTTGTTTCAGCTGGTTTCATTGATAGCTATTCTAAAGGCTAAGAACCAATAAGTTCTGTTCGTTTTAAGTTCCAACTTAGCTTGATTTTTAAAAAATTATGTTTGCCAGTTTTATTTAGTACATAGCGAAATATTTGGGCTTCGCTCCTCTTTTGGAAAATTCTAGTATCCAATGCTTAATTTTGTCATATAGGAATAAATATTTTCAGTTATTCATTCAACCAATAACTTGGGTTATTGATCCTTGAATTTTTCTATAATAGGTTGATTGTAAAATATTGATAATTTTTCTTAATTTTATGAGTAGGCCTAATACTGACGTGCACAGCATTCCTTCCAGTAAACAAATTGAATAAAAAAAACAAGTTCCTTCAACTGAATGTAAGGAGCCACATTAAAACTTAAAACGAACAGAAACTATTACGTATATGAGGGGAGTTGCCCCCTCTTAAATACCTCGCTCTTTACGCTAGAGTTTGGCTTTTAGTTCCAATTATGTAAGAATGACTCCTGAAGTACAAGGACTGTTTAAATAGTATAATGAGCCTTTTTAAAAGTTAAAAAAAACTAAGCGTAAAAAGCGAGGTATAGAGGAGGAGGCATTCCTCCTCATATACGTAATAATTTCTGTTCGTTTAAGTTTTAATGTTGTCTCTTACTGTCAGTTGAAAATATTTTTTTATTTAATTTCTGATGTTTTTTTAGATAATGCCGAAGAATCCAACCCCCTCTCAGTGGAAAATTCCTTTCTCCCCAAAAAAATTCCTCCACGAAAAGATCCTCCTCCATAAATTTGGACGGGCATCATTAAACTTGATAAATTTTACATATTTTGAATAAGCATAAAAATTCAAATCTTGTGATGTATTGTTATCAAGACTGTTTTTTAGAGTTGCTGTTACTATTGAGCCGCATCGCTACTTACTTACAGTTCATTACCACAAATTGTTTGATATTGCTTGCAATACATCAAGCAATGAACTTTGAAATATTGTGGACCTCCAAAAATAACCACTGATCATCCTTCCACTGTGAGGGATGGTCCTTGAAAACACCAATGAGTATTCTCTGAGCTGAGGTGTCACTAACAATAATTGAAATCATTAATTGAATAACAACAATAATTATGTACAATAACAACAATAACACAATGCAACAATAACAACAATGAATAACAAAATAATTGAAAAACATTAATTGAATAACAACAATAATTATGTACAATAGCAACAATAGCAACAATAACACAATAACAACAATGAAAACAATGAATAACAAAATGATTGAAAAACAGTAATTGAATAACAATAATTGTCATATAAAACTGTATTATCAAAGAAGGATAGTCTAGTAATCTTTTGTTAAGGTGACAACAGAAAACTTTAAATAGTTTCAGTTAAAGTCTCTCAGATGTGTCGAGAGTCACCTTCATATGGGAGCTCGGAGAGAATCTTCGCTATCCCTTAAAAATTCCGAAAAATATCTAACATGAAAAATAGTTGAGATTTCTTATTTTTAAAAATCATTCTAACTGTAGTTAAAACAATTCTAATCACTGTAACGGCCATTCTAATGATCTAAAATCAATATAACGATACCAGGGCTTAAAGAATCCTGTATATGGGAAGCGCTATTACCTCATTTATTCATATTTTGACTATAGATAACCATATCATTCTATCATTCTAACTATAGTTAAAACAATTCTAATCATTTAACGACCATTCTAGTGATCTAAAATCAATATAACGGTATCAGGGCTTAAAGAATCCTGTATATGGGAAGCGCTATTACCTCATTTATTCATATTTTGACTATAGATAACCATATCATTCTATCATTTTAACTATAGTTAAAACAATTCTAATCACTGTAACGGCCATTCTAATGCTCTAAAATCAATATAACGATATCAGGGCTTTAAGAATTGTATGGTGTACACCTATATATGGGAAGAACTAATACCTCATTTTCAATCCGCAGTCGATTAGTAAGACCTTCGTTCATAACGTCCTTTTTAGAGGTTAAATTCTTCTTGTGGATGGACGACCTTCTTACGGTTGAACTGGAACGTCTTGGTTTTAAGCTTTGTTCTTTCAGGACACGAGTTTCTTGCCGAAGTTGTATTATCCGCTCTCTCATCTCTTTGTCTTCACAAATTTCTAGCGAGGAAAAAAGAGAAAAATAATCATAAGAACAATAAATATGATAAGAGATAATAAAAGCCGTATTTTATCTAAACCAAAATAGTTTTTTCATGGCGCCTACAATAAAACGGAAGTTTTCATAGGAAATCAGTTTAACCATCGAACTGCTCCCCCCAGCCACTGGGGAGAGGCTAGTTTTTCGAAAATGAATTTCAATTTTTGTAAGATTTTCAATTTTTGATTTCATGAATTTTTCAGTAGTTTAAACAGCCGAGATATAATACTTCGACACAGCAGATGAGCCGCGGTGATGAACCATTGTGTGTGAGCTTGCCTGTATGAAAGGTAAGCCATAACAAAGTATGCCCTGACAGGTAAGCAAGGTAAGCCATAAATCCTGTAAAATTTGATACTAAGACCCTAAGAAACTACATGACACTAACAAGATTAGTTAATAGATTAATGATCGTAATTACAACCTTACGCAACCAAAGAATTCAACGATTTATAATTACGCTATTATCTTTTTTTATGTTATTACATAATTACTATCAGGTTGTAAATTTAAGTTGTAATTATTCTTTTTATAACGATATACAGTAATTATTAGCTTGTAAAATATAACAATTCCCAAGGGGAATTGTTATATTATATATTTAAAGTGTGTGCTAAAGGAAAGAATTCTCAACTCGGTATGCATACGGATATAAATTTTTGTTCACTGGAATGAAATTGGTTCTCAAAGTTCTATTTTTGATTCTATTACACTCTCAATGAAAATAGAGTTCAATTATTTTTGTTTAACACTTTTGGTGGTCGGTGGCCTTGATAAGGGATGCGTTTAAAAATAAACCACGTTCTAAATGGAGGAGTCAACATTTTTCAGAGAGAAGTTCAAAGACCAGTCCAGCCAAAAATTATAAAGCTAAACAGAGACAGACATCATCTACCTGCCTACAATTAGTCAGTACTAATCTCAAAAAAGAAAATAGTGAAAAAAAAATTCATGTAAGGAGCTTTTTTCCATTTGATTTATTCATTAGAGAAATTTTAATATTCCATAAAATGACAAGATCTACTAAGATATACATTTCGTAGAATTTTTCAAACACGCTGCTGAGCAAAATGTGTGTCATTTGTGTCATTGAATGCACGCAAAAGGTATTTTTTTTTTAAATACATGAAATTATTAAGGCTTTCCTTGACGATAAAATAAAAGTTCAAAATAGGGATAAAATCCTTTTTAATAGACAGTGTATAGAAATTCACAAAAATTCACAAAATGGTAATTCACAAAAATGGTATTTTTGTGAATTTATATACACTGTCTATTAAAAAGGATTTTATCCCTATTTTGAACTTTTATTTTATCGTCATGGAAAGGGGCAGTGTGGTCTCCAAAATTATCTAAGGCTTTCCTCTTTTAAATTCTATATTAGACAATAGTTGAAAGATAAATTTGTACTAAAACGACGCATTTGGACTTAATTGGGTGGTCACTAAGCGGTCACATTTTCAACAAGTAGTTTTGGAAAAATATCCCTAAGCTTGACAGTTCTAATTTCTAATCATAAAAATTTCCAAGATAGAACTTTTCGGACAAAATTTTAAAAAACGATAGTTGATAGTCTCTGTAAAAGATGATCTCTCATCGAATGTCAGGTGGTGGGGAAATTTGTTAGGAAATTTGGAGCATAGTATCTTCTGTATTGTAGGCTTCATTCAACAGAGAAAGTATCTGTAGAGCCAAAGATATGTAGGCTATCTTAAAAGTAGAGATACCAAGATACGAATACAGAATACAAGGAGGCAAGCATCCTGTTTGTACTTCTTTACTGATGTGAGCTGACTTAAATACTATAACAAATTTACTGTTATAAGGCCCTTAATAAATTTACCGTTATAAGGCCCTAAGTCCCTTAAGACAGTCGATGAACTTTGCCTCTTGGAGATAAAGCTTTTCAGTTAAACACCCACCTCGAACAGACCCAGTTCTTATTATACTAAAAAGCTGGAGAAATCCTTCACATAAAAAGCCTTCTTCTATCTAGCTCAGTTAAGTCCGACAAAAGGCTTGTTGTCACGTAAAGCTGCCGGCTCTATGCTGGCACTCCTAAAACTCTCTTGACACCACTCTAGAGGATCCAGAATATGGATTTCAGGTGATACTGTAGCACCACCAAAGACCAACTACTATCCATAAAAGAAAAGTTCGACATGGCCCCTATGACTAACCGCTTTTTATGAGTACGTCTACTGATTGTCTTGGCATCTGAGAATCTTTCTCTCCTTGTGCAACCATCAATCAAGGCGATAATACAAACATAAGGTCACGGAGGTCACGTAATTACCTAAAGAAGGTTAACATATATGACCGGAAGCTGGAGATAAAGCTTTACTCGACACTGCATATCCACTGGGAATCGTCTCCTTTCCGGAGATATTCCATCAAATTTATCGTTGAGCCCAAAAAGTACGGGTATCTTACAAGAGTGGAAATTGACCCTGGTGTCGACAGAAGCCACAACGCTATCTGCCGTCTGACGTTTCTTTTGTATTTTTTTTTTCAGTGTACTACTAAGAAAAATTACAATAATTGATGTAATTGGTAAAATTAATATAGCAATAAGTTAATAAGTGTCCGATCTTAGTTTCTGACAGAAAAACGATTACAAAGCTTGAAAAAACGCCCAGAGACGTCACACGCTAGATGGCGTCGATGATCTTTGTCGACACTATAGTCAGTTTCCACTCTTATAAGTTATCCATACTCTTTGGTTGAACCCTTCAGCCTAGTGTTCAGGGATGCATAAAACCTCGTGATGAAACCGGTTAAGAAACTAGCAGCACATACAGCACCTCGGTGAAACTAAAACTTTCCACAGAAATAAAAGTACGAAACATTTCAATCATTATATTGTTATTGATGTTTTTTTATTAAATGAATAAAGAAAAGTTACCAATACCATATATTTACGTGCATTCAAGCCTCAGAAAAGGATATACTGCACTTGATGACTTTGCTAAGCCATACAATTCCCTACTTAGTAGCAATTGCAAGCTAAGGACTCTTACGGTGAAGCTTTTTTCTGCAAGTTGTGTCTCCTATCCTTTTTTATTGTTGTTTGGAGTGCTTTAGAAGAAATAATGACTCATTTCAAATTGGCTGACCCCTTGACTGTCCACGCTTGCCCCGACGAATAGATTCCATGCTTACATTACTATAAATAGCTTTGATGATGGCACGTTCTCTGTAAGTACACCTAAAAGTGCTTTAATACCTTTTTGTTTTCTTAAAAAGTCTTATATAGACCAGACCTGTGGATTAACTTCTACAATTACTGTTAAAATTTTTGGTGTATCGGTTGATGTCGATCTAAAGCGGAGATCCCATGTTCCTAGTTTGGTTAAAGCAGATAGCATGTTACTTCGTAAAAGTTTTATTCAACTCCAAAATCTCTCAGAGCTGTTGAAACTCATTACTATATTTATGAAGGGAGACTACTACTACTACTAACAACTCACTGTAGCACCAAGCCATCTGAGGCCAACAAACCTTGCATGCTACTCTTCTATTCCCATCTAATAAAAGCCTCCCTCTTTACACGATCCCAAGAAGTTCCAATTTCCCTTAAATTTTTACTTATGGCCTCCTCCCACCCCATTAAGACGACCTGCTTTTTGTTTGCCCCAACATGGTTGGTCAACAAGGACGATCTTTGGCAATCTGTCATCCTTCATCATCAGAACGTGTCCTAGCCATCTCAATCTTTTTCTCATTATAACCCTAGAAAGCGGGATTGAACGACATTTTTCATAAAGCTTACTTTTTAAAATACGGTCAGTCAGCTTGGTACTCAAAACAATCCGTACACAATTTCTCTGGAAAACATGTAAAAAAGCATCCTCTCAATTTAATCTGACTACGTCAGTGATGAGACACAACCAATTGACTATGGAGGTAGACCTAAAATATCATCAGTCAATATTCGAATGATAGATCTGCCCACCCCATCCCCACATTCACACACACATCAGGGAAACGACAGAAAATATTCATTAAACAGAACTGAGTGAACCTGAGGTTTATTGACTATCAAACTCTAAATTTTTTCTTTTACTAGGCTGAGAGTAATGTGTTCTACTTCATAATCCACTTAACATACCCTTTCAAACGAGTACACGGGATAAAATGATTTCTTTGCTTTCTTAATATCTTAGATGACTCTCAAGATATTATAGATTTCTATTTTTCCTAATATAGAGAAATAAACAGCTTTATTTTGATTTGGAAGCATTTCCAAATGGCACAACAAAATAAACGTAGTTATTTATTCGATGAGTTACAACGTAAAACAAAATTTCAAAGAAAACAAAAAAAAAACCTTTTCCCTTATAACGTTTTTCGTCTGTCGTTCGAATTTTTGCTAACTTCTGTTCAACCAGGTAACAATATTATTTTATTCCAAACCCCAATAATTTTAATCACGTAAATGATATTGACATAATCATGGATTTGAACTGCAGTAAGTCCATTCGACTTTAGGCTTACTCAACACTGTAGGTACTAGGTGGCCAGATATCAGATAGAGCCAGGTTTTTTGTCATAGAAAAGTGGCAATACTAGAAAAAGGTTGAAAACTGTCAGCGCAAAAGTATAATCGTTTTTTGTTTTTTTTTTACATCAGGCAAAGTGCCAACCAACTATTTAACCCTACGCAAAACATAATCAATCAAAGTTTCAATAGTGTTCAACAAAGTAATAATAATATTTGATCTCACAGCCCGATAACCCAAATTTTGCGGGATGAAAAATTCAACAATGTATTGCGGAATCAATATAACAATGAGTTTTAACTGCAGTTGGTCTATTCGACTTTAGTATTCTTTGAACTGAAGTGTCACTAAAACAATAACTGAAATGTTAACTGTCAATGCTGTGAAAACCCAACACAGCAGGTACCAGGTCATTAGAAAAAGTGCCATTGCTACTAGAAGTCATTGCAGAAAATGTCATTTTTTTTCTTCTTTTTTTTTTTTTGGGGGGGGGGAGGAGGAGTGATCAGGCAAAATGCCATTATTTTTGTGCGTCATTACAAAACTACTACTACTACTAACAACTCACCGTAGCACCAAGCCACCTGAGTCCAACACAGCAACGCACGCTCCTCCTCCATCCCAATCTATTCAAAGCCTCCCTCATCACACCTTCCCATGAAGTTCCCATTTCATTTAAATCTTTCTTTACGACATCCTCCCACCCCCGACGAGGACGATCTGCTTTCCATTTAGCTTTAGACGGTTGTCCAAAAAGGATAATCCTCGGCAATACGTTATTACAAAAGCAACTATATATATATTTTTTTTTATGAAATTAGTAGTCGGTCTGCTTGATTAAAATTCTGTAAAGATGGCAATACTCAAAATAAAATCAAGATAAACATGAATATTATTCATGTTTATCTTGATCTTGAGAGCAGGAGTAGACTCATTCCAGTGAATATTCATTGAATATTCACTGGAATGAGTCTACTCCTGCTTAGTTTCTGGTTGATTGGAACACGATAGTATATTTTAGGCTTTAAAATAGTAAATTTTTTTTAAATAATCGACATCTCAGCTGACAACAATGAAGTCATTGATGATAGATGAGCGGAGCGAAAAACTGTCCGGAATTTCGAAATAAGCAAAGATGCCTGTTAAATGTCAAGTTTCATTTCACAAAAAAGTGTCAATTTTGCCAGACAAACCATCATAGTATCCACAAGGTTGAAAAAACATCAATTTTGCAAAGCCTAATACCCACATGGCAGAAAGACATGCTTCAAAAAATTTGTTTCGTCTTTTTCATTCTTGAATTAAATATAAGTTTAATTTGCCAAATGAACCGTAAAATTCTATTGAATTGCCAAATGAATTTAACTTCTTCCTAAAATCCAACAACAGGAATTAACTTCTAAGTAAACAACTAAATTACAAAACAGATCGAGCCACTATACTAAAAATTACCTAAGGGAGACTCTCCAGCATCTGTAAGGGCACTTAAATTGGCACCATTTTGTACAAGCAGTTCTAGGACATCTAACTAAAAGAAGAAAAACGAAAATATAAGCCAGCCAACATTCAGCACTAGAGAGCAAAAAGAAACAATTCTAAAAACAGAGGATTACTACAGTTTTAAGATAATTTACATAGTGCACTAAAATCCAAAAGTTTTAGGTTAACAGGAGTTTTATTCTCTTTAACTATTAATAGGTATATACCACACATACATCACACATCACAAAAATATAGGGAGGAGGGGGGGGGGAGGTGGGAAATTTCTCGCAAAGTTTGTGCGAGAAACCTCCCAGAAAAATTAAAATATTTGTGACTAAACATTCTCTTTTTTTGTTTTTTCCAGCTCCCCAAATTTGATAGAATTCCCCCCCCCCCCAAGAAGCTCGAGCCTTTGTGTACCCGTGTATTTATATGCAAATTTCAAGATCGCTTAAAATGAGTTTGTGATGTAACAGAATGTTTACCTTGCAGTACGGATAAAATGAATCCGTTGAATAGAAGTCTAGAAAGTTGGCTAATCCAGCATCACTAGTTGTTACTTTTGGAATTCAAGATTATTTGCAACATACCCGTTAAATTTTTTTTAGAAAGGTATTGTTCAGAAAAGATAAACGCTAATTGGGTTTCCCTTTTTTTAAATTACTATAATTAGTTCAAATGAAGCATTTTTCTTTTCCTCGTTTTACAACATGAGAGCTGAATCTCTGCATTGTACTTTTTCAATGCATTCTTTTGAAGCTCTTGTACATTGTTAAAGGAAGTAAGGACTTACATGACCCCAGCAGGCCGCTGCATGAACAGGTTGCCACCCATCCGCATCTCTGGCTTCTGTGTTGACACCACATTCCAGCAAAAATTCAGCAATCTTGAGGTAACCATTGGCAGCAGCAACATGAAGCTGAAAACCAGTTACATAAGTAGTATAAACAAACTTAATCAACAAGTTGAAAATGCGATCGGCCATTGTCCAACAGGCAACCATAGTCCCCGTTATGTTTATCAGACACAGTACAAGAAGGTACCCTTCGACAAATTTTCGGAGAAAATAAGGCTAAATTCAAAAGACATTGCTAACAAGAGAATAAAACGCCTTTAATTAACGATTCAATCTTAGAAAGATTAAAATAAAGATCCCTATTGCTTTCCTTCTGCCACGTAAAGCACGAAAGGTGTATTTCTTTTTTTTTTTTTTTTTTTATAGAAAGACGTTAATTGTCCTTACTCCCAAATACAAATATTTTACTTTACAATGGACGATAAACAATGGCAAAAACTTAATTCAAAATAAAAGAATAAAAAATAAAAAAGAATAAAAAAGATCACTATTGCTTTTATTGTACCACGCAAAGCAGGAAAGGTGTATTTCTATTCTTTTTTTTTATTGAAATACAGAGAAGTTAATTATCCTTACTCCCAAATACAAATATTTCAGTTTAAAATTGACAAAAAGCAACGACAAAAACTTAAATCAAAATTATCCTTGCTGAAAGTTAAAGATTCCTGACTTTTAAAGAATTCAATTTGATCCAAACCTAAGGGTAAAATCCAAAGGATGCTGCGTAAATGCAATATAGCCTACTTGTTGCCCAAGGCTGGTTTTCTTGAGATAATTTTGATACTTCGCATGGCAACATTACTGTTAATATTAACTGTTTGAAGTTAGAATTTGTCGAAGGAGGGAATAAGACAAGCATAGATCTCCATCGAGTATAGTAATGTGATATGGCACGTGTACAAAGAGAGGATAACCGAAACCAGGTTGAAAATGAAGTAATAGTTTGGACATTAGCATCTTAGATGACTTGAACTGACCCACAGCGTTTTTTTTTGTTTTGTTTATTGTTATTTTTACATATTTTCTTCAAAAAATAAAATATTACCATGAATGTTAAATCTCAGACTTTAAGGCCCCGTGCTGTGTTGCAGAAACTGTAACGCATTAGTTAAATTCTAGAGAATGAATATAATAAACACTAATTTCTACACACCTCTACATCCCAAAATTTACTGTTTTGATCAGCTAAGTAATATTCCACAGCATCTCTTTGATCAAATTTGAAAAAAAAAAAGTTTCTCAAATGAAACGAAAGAGTGAAACTAAAACTTAAACGAAAATAAATTACTGGACATGTGAAGGCCTCTGCTTAGAACAGACCACGAGCATAACGCTTCCATCAAAGGCGTATGGGTAACTTATAAGAGTGGAAACTGGCAAAAGTGTCGACACAAGAAAAAACATAAAGCCATCTAGCGTGTGGCGTCTCTTGCCATTTTTCGAAGCCTTATAATCATTTTCGTGTCAGGAACTGAGATTAGACACTTATTACTACAGTAATTTTACTAATTGAATCAAATAATTTACTTTTTCTTTGCATTACACTGAAAAAATGAAAAGAAACACCAGACGCTAGATGGCCTTGATGTTTTTTTCGACACTAGTGCCAGTATTCCCTCTTACGTTAATATTATATATTTTGTCTTCTTCATGGTTCGCCACTGGCTGATAAAATCCTCGTTTTTTCACCCTTTTTGATTTTATTTTTCATTTTGTTAGTTTCTTTCCTCTCTGAGTTTCATTCCCTCTTACATATCACCAATACTCTTTGGCATCTAATTCATGGGTTTTAGACATATTAAATTTGAATATACATTTTTGATTCAGGAACCCGCATCTTTTTTCAGCTGTTTTCCAGAAATTTTCTTATGCTAATACCTTTGGGCAGAAAATTTGAAACAACCAATTATTTATATTTAGGATCAAGTTAATATGTGCCTTCTTTATATATATATATATATATGTATATATATTTATTATTCTAAAACTCCGGATTTTCGTTTCGACTTCCATTTACACATGTCGCTTTTTACTATACAAGCTTTGAATAAGGAGCCTATTCAAAAGTATTTTCTATATTTATAGGCTTAATATTACGCCTAGTAACTAAATGAGTCATCTAATAATTTTAAGAAGTAACATTTTTTTTTCTGTTCTGAAGTTTTTAAACTTGCTTTTACACATTTACAACTCAAAACTTGTAAAAATACAGAAAATTTGTCTTAATTTTACACTATTACTACTAATTTACAAAATTTTGGAGTACTTAAGCTACCAAAGACAGTGAAAACGAACTCTGAATCTTTGAATTAGGAATGTGCGAACTTATATAACCATATCTATCTTAAGGAATTAGTAAAAATCAGGTTTTCAATTTTTAACGAAAAGGCCTCCGAAATGAAACTGAAATTTAATTGTTTTAGTTCATTAAGTACAATTTACACAACCATATGCATCCTAAAAAATAAATAAAATTGGGCATTCAATTTATAGAGAAGCAGACCTTCATACGCAGTTATTGCTAGTAAAAACGAGGGTGAAAATTCAGCAAAAAATAAGCTAAAACCTATGACACTAAACAGCTTAGAACGCTATAGCTTTCCTTTCAAGATGTAGTTGTCTTTGGAATCAAAAGATTGCTAATGTATTAATTTTTGTGGACAAAAGCTAAGTCAAATCTAAATAATTATTTTTACTAATTTATTGTCATAGTTCAATGCGGCAACACTGACGCATACTACTGCTCTAACAAGCTTCATAAAATGAAATAGCCAAAAAACATAGAAAATCGTAGTTTTCATGTCCAAATAGATCTAAAAAGGCTCGGGGGTAGAGGGTGGTATTTTTTGTCATTGGTACTTTAATTTTAGGACACTGCCAAAGAGCTTATATTACTAAACTTCAATTGCAGGTAGAATTACAATGCAAAGCTCGATATAAAAATTAGATGTCCGACAGAAAGGATATAAATAATTTTATTATTCTTCTCCTGTCCCAAATATAAGTTGCTTGCAAAGTTTATTCCACCAACAAAAAATAAAACAATTAAGATTGCTTTTAAAAGTGTTACTTAGTGTATCATTTGCATAGCATCAAGCAATTAATGGTGCTACAAATTTTGATTTCAAGGGCTTGAAGCCCCTTTCTATTCCTTCCAAAAGTAGTTAGGTAATTTAGGAAAACTTACAGGTGTAGCTCCAACATCATTGACAAAATCTAAATCTTCACGGTTGGCTCGACACTCTTTCAGGTCATTAAGCATTTTTTCTTCGGGGGCAGCACGAGTTCTATTTATGATTTCCTATATTAAAACAAATTATCATCAGCAATAGAGTTATCAACAGAAACAGATACATCATCCATTCAACTTTAGAAATAGAAGCGACCTTTACATCCACAGTGCTGAAACTTGAGTCCATTGAGACAAAGTAATAAAATCAAAACAAAAAATAAATTGCGCATATTAAAGCAGAAAATTAAGAGTTTCGAAGCCTTTCCCTTATCAAAAACCCAAATAGACTTTTAGATCAGCAAACTATCGATTTATGCGTATTTTTACTGTTAAATAATTCTAGAATATAAGCCAATATTTACAAAAGCAGGTACTAGTAGATCACTAGAGCTGATAACCGTCAGAATTAAACTTCTTTATACATACAAATTTTACATCCTAACTCATTTGAAGCACATACAGGAGTTGTCCAGAAAGTAATAGGACTGAGTTGATTTAAAAACATTTATTGAGCCATTCTTTACAATTCTTTAAAAACTTTCAAAATAGGCTCCTTCTGTGTCAATGCAGCGCTGCCAGTGCAATTTCCAAGCATTGAAGGCGTCACGATATGCATTCTCCAGAATAGCCTTGAGAGCCGCGGTGCATGCTGCTTGGATCCCCTCTGTCACCTCAAAATACTTGCCTTTCATCAGCCTTTTCAGCCAAGGAAACAAAAAAAAAAAAAATCCGCGGGGCCACATCTGGGCTGTAGGGCAGCTGCGGAAGCGTTGGGATGCCAGCCTTGGTCAGGTAGCTGTTCACGAAAAAGGCGGTGTGAGCCGGGGCGTTGTCTTGGTGTAACTTCCAGTCGGCTGCGATGTCTTGTCGGACCAGGTTGACCCTTCGTTTGAGTCTCTTAAGCCCTTCCACATAAAACTTGGCGTTGACGGTTTGTCCAGGAGGAACGAATTCATGGCGGACGATACCTTTGATGTCAAAAAAGACAATGAGCATCGTTTTCACTTTGGATTTGCTCATTCTTGCCATTTTTTGGCCAGGAGACGCCAACGTGTGCCACTCAGAAGATTGCCTCTTTGTCTTGGGATCATACTCAAAGATCCAGTACTCGTCACCTGTGACTACGTTATTCAAAAAATTGGGGGTCACTTTCACGCATGTTCAAATTTTCTTGGCAAACTTCCACTTGCCGTATTTTCTGGTCGTCAATGAGCACTTTTGGGACCATTTTCGCGCACACCTTGCGCATGTTCAAATGGACCCAATGTCACAATGTCACGAACGACAGATTTTGGTAAATTTAACGTTTGGGCAATTAAACGAATACTTAGTCGACGGTCTGAGTCAAGGGCGGATCCAGGATTTTTTTTCGGGGGGGGGGGGGGTTACTAATTTTTGACTTTTTCGGGGGGTGTTTTATTAATTTTTGACTCAGTTTTCGACTAATTTTACTGATTTTTACCTAGGTTTTACTAATTTTCGACTTATTTTCGGCTCGGTCAAAAATTTCGGGGGGGGGGGGGGTGTTAAAACCGGGTAACCCCCCGGGATACGGCCTTGGTCTGAGTTCAAAACTTTGCGCACACGAGTCACATTGTCGGTTTTTGTCGAAGTTGAAGGTCTTCCAGCACGTTCTTCATCGGCGACCTCTTCCCGGCCCTCCAAAAAGGCCTGGTGCCACCAAAACACTCCACTTCTTGCTAAAGTAATATCTGGGTAAGCCTGCTTGATCATATCAAACGTCTCTGTCACAGATTTACTAAGTTTCAGACAGAATTTAATCGCATACCTCTGCTCAAACGAACGCTGCATTTTCGGCTTGCACCACTCACAGAAAACATGTCACGCAACAATGACTGTCATGACTCTCCATGTGCTTGGGAGACAACTGAACAGTATCTCGTTTGTTACCTAGGAAAACCCTCTACCGAATCCAGTCGGAGCGCGCACGCTCCAAAGTACAGTCGTGGCGAAAGAAAATTAGTCCTACTACTTTCCGGACAAACCCTGTATCCTCATAACCTACCCCCTTCTTAACCACTGAAAGCCGCAGCCTATTCGAATCTTTGCAAAAGATCTTCTCAAAGGCTCAAGTTCGAATACGGAGAGCTCCCCCAACCAGACAAGATTATGCCAGAGATGTAAGCCCTGCTCTTGCAGCTAAAGTTTTCTTACTAAAAAACTAGATACTAATATTGTAGTACGGATGGCAACATCAGAAAAACTAACATTTAATTTACAAAGAAGAAAAGCATTGTTTGCTTATTAAGGTGTCCACGTGTCAAAAGTGATAGTTGAAACTGTTCTGAGAAGTAAATAAAAACACACAAAGGAGTTATGTAAGAACAAAATCAGAACAAGTTGAATTTGTCTACAAACCCCCTCCTTCTACATACTGCGTCATACTCGACAAGCACATAATTTTCTTATATGGAAGATCTAGCCCTGAACACACCATAGGAGAAACGGCTCAACTGTGAGAATTAGTCTTAAGAAATATAATTCATCAGACGCATGGAACATTTCAATTTCCTAATTTCTATTTCAGACCCGCATTTCCTAATATACAATTTATAAAATATGAGAAACACAATAACTATCTATTTTTTATTTAATAAAGCAAAAACCTTCACTTATAGGTAGTGGTAGGAGGGTGACACCCTCCTGCCTATCTTTTTCAGTGGGTAATTCGCAATGGAGGGAGCCTTAAAAAAACTAAATTAGAAGCCCATGGTCTTAGGCCTAATCTATATTTGATAAGTTCGCCTGTTTTGAGTGTCTACTTTCTCTTTTACAGTGCCAGTGCCATAAAACAGTACAGTGCCTTTTTAGAGCCAGAAAACTCTGGGCGATTGAAACTTACATGGTACAAAACTTCCTCCCTAGAGAGGTGGCGATCCATGAGGTAAATACATCCGATAAACTATTACGACTATGAATTGTGTTGACCTCAGGCGCCTTAGAGCTACAATGAGTTGTCAGAGGTAGAATTAGCGTAGAATCCTCAATGGAAATGAGCAAAAAGAAGATAAAAGGCATGCCTAACGATCAATCTTGCTTATCCCTATAACTGAACCACTCTCAGATTGAATTGATAAATAAGTTTGAGACTCTTGGGTCAATCATAGACATTAACAGGGGATCGAACGAAGAAACCTGAGCTCGATTAGCCACAGCCTTTTTAGTCTATCGATTTATTATCTAACTTCCTATGTTCCCTACTTCAGCAAAAACACGGCCAATAAAAAATAGAAGCTCTGTTCCTGAGCTCCTTGCATAGCAGAATGGCCAGATACGTGCCTGGGCTGAATCCATGAGAACAAGTACGAAAAGCCTCATTAAGACGCACTATGAAATACGGAAATCCTGCCAAGGACGTTAATTTAAATCTTGAGTCAAAACTATCGAAGCAAACCTCAATCCTATAAGTGGTTTCCATCGCTAAGTTAGACGACGTCCCAATAGCTTGTACTCATTAATCCAATGACCTCTGACCACTGAGTTTCATCCAGTGAGATTCAAACACCTACTATATCGTAACATTAGAAGGAACAGTTGCCTAGCTTGTGCACAATAAGGCAATTCGAATAGGACAATAATTGTAAAATTGGATAACACCGTTAGCAAGATAGGCAAGAGCTGTTAGAATCCTAAGGGGCCGTTCTGAGCCCCTTATCCCCCAGAATGCATGGGTATTGTCAAGCTTAGGTCTGGCTTGCCCCCCGTATGGTGCCAAATATTGAGTTTAAGTACCTTTACCAAAGGCACTTTTCTGCCCTTGCCCTCCCCCGACCCCCTGGTGGTGGTCCTTTCACTTTATTTGAGAAATGATTAAAGATGATCAGCGATAAATTTATGAAGCAATAGAGCCGAAATATTGAAATTTGATATAAAGTTACCTGAGTTATTCCACGTCTTGCCATTTCTGATTCGATGAAATAATAGGTTTCTTCGTCGTCGCAAATATCATAGGGCATATTTCCATCTGAATTAACTGCCAATAAATTTGCTCCTCTATATGAAAGAAAAACATCAATCATAAACCGAACGTGGCAAATTTTATCCATTCATAGTAATACGAAATAATATCCCAAGATTTTTGTTTGTGTCTTAGGAAAAAAATCAATGACAAGTATGCTATGGTACTGAAACCATAGAGAAATCAAATTTTCAGGCTAAATTTCCCATGGAACTTCGGCTATATGTTAGAAATTTCATTTAAATAAAGAGTGCGGCATAAGTAACGTCTGTTCATAGAATAGAACCAAATTTAAACCTTTTTTATCCATTTCTTTTCGAGCATGAATGTATTTCTATAGATTAACAGATTAATCTAGTTTATTTAAAAAAATAATGTAGAGCTTATTCAATTTAATAATTTTAAAAAAGATTTAAGAAAATAAAAGTAAAAAAAAATATAAAGTTCTGGAATTTTTTCATTTATTGAACATATCAAAATGTTCCACTTCGTTCCGAAGCATCCGGTTCGTTCTTCAGTTTCGTGTGAAACCGAAACATCCTAAAATTGATGCGATTTTTGTTGAAGACGAGAGATGCTTTTATTTTGTGCATTGAAATTCAAAATCAGACAGCAGAGACAGGGTGTGGCCCCTTCCTCCTCCCAAATGAAATCCCTAAGCGTCAGCAAGACTTCGACTTATTATATCAATGCTCTATTTACTAGATCGTACTGGCATTCATCGACCCTTTATACTAAAACAATCCAAGATTTATAATTAATTAACCCCTTTTAACCCCAGATATTAACCCCTTTTGCGGTACCTGTCGTAAACACAAGTTGAAATTTTGACCTACAAAAAGATGCAACAAACGGAAGTCTATCTACCCGGGTTAAAAATGAAGTAATAGTGTTTTTTTATGTTTTCTGTTATGTTTTTTTATGTTTTTTATATTAATGCTCATTCTTATTTATTACTACATACGATTTTTTGTCAGGTCTGAGTAATCACCTTTCAATAAAAAAGAAATACATTTCTCAGATTTGGTACGATAGGATAGGTGAGATATTTTATTTCTATTGATTATTTTTTTTCGGAATAATCACCCTACTTAAGAGTAAATTGATATATTGCATGCTTAGCGTACTAAAGTTTCTCCTTACTTCCCTTCAGGCCAATGCTAGAGAAATATAAAAATTAGATGGGGACTACTGTTGCGGTCTGTCTTCACAAACAAAATGTATTCTGGTCAAAAAGAAAAGATGTATAGAAACGACTAAATTTAGCCTAGCTCAGATTCTATATTATTCTAGGGCCTCAATATACCGTACATCATCGGCTTCAAAACCAAAGATTCCATCCTACATTTCATGAATTTACATGAGAGCGACCAACAAGAATTTATACAGTTCTGACAAGACTTTAATAAAAATCTTTCATTCTGAAACAGTGACTGATATAATTCTGAGAATTATGGTTTCTACAAATTTTACATCGCCCAGTATAAGCTTAACAACTGAAAATTCTTATATGTAGGATATATCAATAACCTAAAGATGTGCATACATAATTGCTCTGTGTAATTGAAGCTCGTTCCCTTCAGGATTGTAACTATGTATTTATTTTATTTCTGAGCATTATTGAAGATGTAAGTTACGACTCAAGATGAAACAGCGACATTAAATAAGAAGATCCCATAAATAATAATATGAAACAGATTAATGTTACTTTGATTTCGCATATAGTAAACAATATTTTGTTCTGTACTTTTTGGAGTTGTGAGTACTGCAGCATTTTTGGTGTAGTGAGTTGTGAGTACTGTAGCATTCTTAAAAACAATATTTTGTTCTGCACTTTTTGGAGTTGTGAGTACTGCAGAATTATTGGCCCCTGTATTTGCCGGTCTTCCCTATCCCCTATGACGAAAAAATACTAATTTTTCACACGTCAACAGGTGGGTACAAACACCAAAAAAAACTCCTTATATTCCAAACCCTTAGAAAATAATATGAGATTCGCCCTTAAGATTTTGTCATGAGCACAGAATACCCCTTCTGTAAGGACTACATATATCAGATATTAGTCACACAAACATATTTCAGATTTTAGTAACACATCAATTATTGTTTTCATTAGAATCTCATATCAAGTCTCGAGTAATTTCTAAAATGAAAACACTGGACATAAATCAGGTCAATGAAATATCGTCATGACGAATTTTTTTCTTTGCATTTCATAGTTTTCGAAAAAGCAAAGACGAGGTCAATTTTTAGCAATTTTTTGCTCAAACTTTCGTGAAGGGTTTTTCAGGTTGATACGAAGAGAGGATTGAGAAGAGAGAAAGAACCTTCCATCATTTGGAAATATATTGGGATACTGCTAGAAATATAATGATGAGGGTGTAAGAGCTTTCTTCTTATTGTGGAAAAATCTTAAGCACGAAATAAAATATTACATTAACATTCTTGCCTGAAGAGGAAAGGGACATGCCCTAGAAGGAAAATTTATAGTAAAAACTGCTCCCCCCTCTGATAAATTAATACATTATAACTTTGAAAATCCTTTTCGGCATTTCAGACCGCATTCCAAAATATACAAGGAGTGTACTTTTTTCACGGTTGATTATCATTTTTATAGTATTCTTATACAGACGTTACCTTTAGAATGAGGATATAAAGATTTAGTAAGCAGCAACCAACCCTCATATTTCGGTTAGCCTTGATCCATGAATGTTTTAAAAACGGACAAAAATTTAATGTAGAAAAATAGCAAGTTTTTTCAAATGAAAGGACGAAGCAACAATAAACTTAAAATGATCATGATATAGTCTAGGCTATATATGAAAGAGGTAATGCCCTTCAAACTCTCCGGTCTTTCCGCCAAGTTTCTATTCATTAAAAATTTTGGTTAAATTCTTCATAAAGCCTAAACCAAACTCCAGTAAAAGTGAGAGCGGGGGGGGGGGGGGTAGAGGGCTATAACACTACTCATACATAGGATATTTTACGTTCACTTTAATTTTTGTCGTCGGTCATTGCTTTCCTATTACAATACTTGGCTAATTGTATTTAATCAAAGGTCAAAGACTGAGTTCTGTGATCAAAAATTTATTGCACTTAATTAATCCTAAAGATAGAAAAGATAGAAAACATTAAGGATTCTATGTAATTAAGAAAGATAAGAATTTTGTCAATGATAAAAGTTGTACATTTGGGGTCAGATTTATATTGGGATTTTCCTAATTAGTATTATAATCATTCAAAATATTCGGCAGTTTTTTTTTGCCAAGAATTTTTGAATTTTTGGCCAACATTTTTTTTGTCAAGAATTTTTGTTTTTTTTTGTCAAGAATTTTTTTTGACATTTTGACGAGTTGGCTTCCCGCCCGAATCAAATTATTATGTACGATATATCCCTTCAAGAAATATAAATAATTTGGCAAGGAAATGTGTAAAAAAAGTGATGGAACCACGAAAATAAATGGAACTAAAAGGAAGAAGCTTTCTACTAGAGTATCTTTAACTTTTTTTTTAACTGGCTTTTTAACCAATTAAAGCAACTAAGGATTGTAGTTCGAGGTAGTAGCTAAGTTTATTTTTACTTACTTTTAAATTTTCCGTTTTTTGTTCAGAAAATCGTTCTTTTTTCTGTGACATCAAGACAGCTTCTCCCTGGACCCTTTTCACTTTTTTAATCCGTTAAAAAGATTTACTGAAAGGTTCGTTCCGTGAAAGGTTTGCTGCTTGAAATTTATATAACGGAAAATAAATTCGAATTTAGTTTAATAAATTAATCAATTATATGTATTAATAAATTAACAAATTCAAATTCAGGAAAATGAATTCGAATTTAGTTTTTGGATTATTCTATTTTTCGGCTCATCTAGAATCTTATCCCCTAATAGAAAATATAAACAAAAGTCTCGAGAGCGAATTCGATAGCAGACACCAAAAGTCAGCATTTAAAACATTTTGTTCTTATTTTTTTTTATCTTGAAAGATTAATTTAAATTCAACGAAATGTCTGGCTGTAAGCACCGAAAATTCCACCATGAACTTACTTTCGAAGGAGAATGTCAACTAAACGTTTATGTCCGCAAGTAGCTGCAGCATGGAGGGGTGTCCATCTTTCTGTATCTTCAGCATTGACGTTTGCTCCGGATCGTAACAGAAGAAGAAGAAGCATTTCTTCATTGTTATCAATACAGCTCTGAAATTATCCGAGGATTTGAAATTAAGAATAAATCAAGCACTAGATCAAAGCAACCGAATTCGATGCACTCGAACCTACTGAAAAATTATTTTTCAATAGTATGACGTTTCTGTTTTTGAACAATTAAATTCATAGTAAAATTCGAATTTCATCATACACATACAAAGCTAAAAATGCATTCAACGGGTATTAGTATCATTTTGTCATTCAAAAATGGCTGAAGTATTCTGCTTCGAAGCCTGAAATACCATTTGATTTTGAAGTATGAGAGTGTGGTTTGTTTCCTTCCAGTAGTTCTATTCCAATAATTATATTTTGAGAAACATGGCATTAAATAAGTGAAAATGCGTACGACAGATATTAATATGGTTAAGATATACAAAGAAACAACATAGGTCATTCTTTTTATCTCTAATCCCTAAAAATTCTGTATCATAATTCATTTTCAAAACCGGAAAACATACGATACGACACGAATTTATTATGTCAAATAACAAGAATTAAATGAGATACAATATAATTTAAACAATCACTCTTCCTTGTCACTTACTTATTAAAATGAGACACAAAATATTGTCGAAAAGACAATCTGTATCGGTTGGTAGCCACGGGCTTACAAAGCTCGAGTTTATTCTGGTCCCTTGTATTACACCCTGTTCTTGCCGGTTCAGGGAGCAAGTCTCGATGCCTGCTTGATTCCAAAAGCTTCTGTCCAAAGGCCATTGTAAACTGGTGTCGCCTCGCATCAAGTCCATCTAGGTCTAGGATTTTAAGGCTATCACCATAATTCGTGAATTCCGGACCTAATATCACACGGGTAGCTCGTTCCTGCACATTTTCAAGGTCGTTTCTTTACTCTTTACTTAGCCCCGGGTGCCACACAGGACAAGCATACTCTAAAATACTCCAAATGTACAGTTTATAAAAAACTTATAAATGTGACTAGATTACGCAACGCTATATTCGCCTTCTTAGTACAATTATTTACATGATCCATCCATGACATTTTTGAGTTAAAAGTCTCACTTAAAATTGTTATATTATTTACAATTGACACATTTATATCACTTTGACTAGGAACTTTCTTTTTCAAAAACGAGACTCTCATAAGTGCTGACTTTTTCCTTTTAATTGAAAGCCGTTTTTCTTTACAGTCAGCCTCCAAACGGCGAATTATGTCATCCGTACTAATCCCGGATCCTAGCTTGTGAAGTATCAGCAATGACAAATCATCTGCAAACTTCACTCTGCTTTCATGCCAAGTTGCAATTTTCATGCCAGTCGGGTATTCCACAGGAAACCTCAAGAAAATCCGATTGTACCCCATCAGCACTAACACACTATTGCCGTCCGTGCAAAAAAAACAACAAAAAACTATAAACTATCCGAATTGAAAAAGGTCTAAAATCTGTCATTGACTCAAGAATATCCGGATGGCTTGATTTGTCAAAAGCCTTTTCTAAGTCTGCTTGCAATATTTCTACAAATGCATCTTTATTTGCTAGATGCTCCAGTGCTTCTTCCACAATTTTGATGAAGTAATGTACTGTGCTATATTCTTTGATAAATCCATACTGACAGGGATCTATTTTATCACAGAAATCTTCTAGTAACTATTTCTTTAGAAAATGTTCGAAAACTTTAGATACAATAGGGGTCTAAGATATAGGTCATAGGACACTCACACCTTTTGGATTCGAAACTATAGGTATTGGCGTTACAACTGCTTTTTTTTAAATTATCCGGAAAGGTACCACTCAAAATACGCTGGTTTAAAAAACCAGTGAGAGGTTCAGCTAAAAAGACTGCGTTTCCTTTGTACAAGGTTGCTGGCATGTCTCCAGGGTAAGTTGCCTTAAAGGAGTCAAGCCTATCAAGAACCTATGCAACTCCATGAGCGAAAATCAAAGGTATTTGAGATGGAAAAAGCGAGGGGGGAACGCTGGAAATCGGTGGATTGCTTCTGAGAATAAGAGCAAAATACTCATTTATAGCGGTTGTGTCGAGCTTAGTCCCAGCTTCGTCGTATATGCTTACACTGTGCCTTACAGAAGAGCCAGTGAGAAGCCGTATTCCTTTATAGTAACCAGCTGGGTTTGTGGTCATAAGCTCGTTCATTTTTGAATTGTAGGACTTCTCAGCCAATCTACATTCATAGACCATTTGATTTCTCAGCTTGGAAGCTTCACCTATCTTCCCCTTTTTATGGAGCCTGTTGCGTTTGCGTATCAGCCTTTTCAGGCGCGAATTAATCCAGGGCTTGTCAGCTGAGTTTACTGTGACTATACATCATAAGCTATCCGTATTTCAGTGGAAAATATTCTATACATGTTGTTGACATTGCAGTTTTCGTACAAACTTTTCCAGTTTTTCGAAATAGCCCGTTTAGCGAATAGCTCTTTTCCAGACTCAGACAGAGGCCGGCTTAAAAAAATTCACTTGGTTCCTATTCTCTTTTCCTCCCTGGGAGACCAGTGCACACAGAAGTGTGTACTTTTACCAAGACCCGGAAACGTCACTGGATCACTATAAATATCAAAAATAGCTTTGAGGATAAGATCGAAATCAGATTTCTGAGTTTTTTTTTTCAAGGAATAACAAGCTTGAAGCTTAGCGATCTTTCAATCCAGCTGGGTCATAGGTCGTTGAAGCAATCCACAAGAGCCACAGAACTGTTTGGGTGTCTCAATTTAATCTCATCGAAACATGCTTGTAGATGGGCTATGAGCACCCGCCTGTAGCAGAAAATAGAGTACTCCAACTACGATCGAGGAAAATTTACGGGGAAGAACTTTTAGTCTCAGTATTACCCACAACTACTCGTAGTTGGTAGTCTCAGAGCCCTCATATATCTGATGCGGTATATCGTTTCGAATGTACATACCTACTCCTCCTCCATGTGTGACGACAGCACCTTCCTTGTTTCGCCTACTGTTGACGAGAAAATTATAGTTACTTATCTGGACGTTAAATTCATTAGCAGACCACGTCTCTGTTATGCAGCAAATATCAATTCTATTATCATTTAGTCTTGTCGAAAGTTCCGTCACTTTATTGCTAAGTGACTGGGCATTAACAAGGAGAAAAGAAGGGAGGTCGTAGGAACTAGCTATTTCTTTCTTTTTGTCTACCAGGGGTAGATTGCCGAAAAATGCTGGTAGTTTCCCAAATTATTAGAACTTGTTGGGACAAACGGGCGTGGGGGCTCCAGGGACCCCAAGATATGGCTAATGGTTCGCCATAATCCAGTTGGGAAGGAGAACTGGGCTGGGTTGAACAACTTGACCGTTACCTGAGAAGAAAGAAGGAGCAGCATTTTGGCTAGAGTACATTAAATACAAAGGGGAAATACCTATCTCGTTAGAAACCGGTCTTCTATGATTGTTCAGCGGGAAACGCCTAGGATGGTTGGTATTTGGAGACCTCGCCGTATTTGCTTTTGTTGAAGCTGAATGATTTTGTCTTTTTCGGCCATAGCAAGGCGGAGCTGCTTCAACTCTACCTGAGAAAAATCTTGATCTGTACAGCAGTCACCTCCGTCGTCTAAAAGCATCGGTTCGACTTTTCTTAGCTGCAGGTTCTTTCCGGGTAGATTTAGGGGATAAAATTAATTCTTTATCCGTCACATTTCTGGGAGGAGCTGCCTGCCCTCTCCCATCGCCACCATCCGTTTGTAGCTTGGCAGCCAATAATTTCATTCGTGCTTCAAGGTCTGCTTTTTTCCCGGACGTATCTAGTCCATGTTTTTCGAGAAGAACGCGAAAAATAGGTACCGTAAGTTTTCCAATGCTACTTGGCGATAATACGGCCAAATTTATTTCGCCATTATCTAGAATATTCAACCGTAACAGTCGTGGCAACACTGTGTGGCTTTTTCCTTATACTGCACAATTTGAAAAAAATAACACTAAATGTTCCATAGATCAAACGACTTAATCTAATCCAAATGTTGAACTAATTCGATATTTTTCTGGTGGTTTCCCTGCGAGAGAAGTAAGGGGAGTATTGAAGGCTGCCTACCTTGTCCCCGAAATTTAAGGGCAAGCACAGCGGGTACCAAGGCTCTTGCTAACAACTCTCCACCCCTCTTCTGCTTACGTTTATTTCCCCACATTTTATGGGTGGTCTTTCACTTTTCTACAAACATTTTATGGGTGGTCTTCCAATAATCTTCAAGCTATTCTAAGGGAACTGGACGAAACATGAGTGCATCCATAACAATTCAAACTGTCTTGCTTCCATTAAAAACTATTTTAAACACTTTCCGCCGCATCCAGGGCATGAACATACCTGTTATGCCGTTAGTCTCGTATTCAGTTTAACCACGAGGTTCAATGCGTATACTGTGCCTTTTGCTGAAGGAATAAACAGATAGCTTTGGTGGGATACCATCTTCCTTCCCAGAAGGAAGATAGTTACAGACGGATGCAAAGCGCTGAACCAAGTGGGTTTTTCACCAACTGTTTCCTGGATATTTCCTCGTACAGTTGAAATGACATAGGTATGCAACAGCATACCTCTTGAAAAACAAAGGCACACGAAGTAAAGCTTTTCAGAGGCACATGAATGGATTTGCTATTGAAGATAGTCACTGAAGTCAGATCAAACCCAGAATTAGTAAGTTACAGTTTGTCTAAGGTACTATTGCAGCCTACTCTACTAACCCTTTTCTACTTACTCTTAGTGAGATCAAATAAACTTCGAGTCTTGGCATTAAGCGGGTAGCACAATCCGGCAGTGCATGATTTCATAAAGGGATGGTCGAGCTGGATGAAGAACGATTTTGGAGGAAGTAATCGCTGTCAACTTTCTAACGCAAGAGGATCAGATACGATTTAGATGAGTATTCCAAGAGAGATCTGTAAATAAATGAAATCCCACGAGGAATCTCCAAACTTTGATGGGTTCATTCTTAAAGATGAAATCTGAATGACGGCACTGAACCTTCGGCCGTAAGATAAACAAATACTTTGTTTTTACTGAATTAAAGTTACCCTCCTAAGTATTATATAATTTTTCAATCTCCATGAGAATTGCTTGGAGGGATAGACAACCATTAATAGGGTCTTTGTTCAAAGACACGGCACTATAGGTTTTTGCGTCATCAACAAAATTGGCGGTGAGAGTTGGCTAAAATATTCCCCAGACCTCCGATATATGCAAGGAAAAAAGTGGGACCCCGGGTACTATCGTGGGGAATTCTAGCCTAGACCAGGTAGGACGTAAAATCATCAGGGACAACCATCAAAAATGAGTATTTAAAAAACCCTTAGCCATGCTCAAGAGCCAACACTGATTCTTTATCCCTTGACCTCTTTAGTTTTCAGTTTTTCTCTTGACCTTTTAGTTATATCCGACACCAAATTCTGTCGGAAACTTTTCAAATGACAAAATACAGTAACTTCATGTTATATACCAGATCCTGTACTGTTGCTAAGCCAAGAAGGCAGTTTAGAGTAGATCAGTTCGAATCTATGCAGTTGATCACTCAGAACGAAGAGGTTAGGATTAACGACGGATGCGCGAATAAATATAGTATAGCCTCTTTTCAAAAGAGTTCAAAAGACTGTTCCAAACAACCAGCTAATAAAATCTGGTAATACATCGATAATACCACCTTTATTTCTCACCTTTTTTTGCGGAAAAACAGGAAAAAAAAAAAGTGAAATAAGAAGAAAAAAAAAAGACACAACTCTGAATTAGATTAGATTTCTTCATGTTACTCCTGCTGTGAGAGCCCACAAGATGTTAAAAAGGCAATAAGCAGTACTGTATATGTACTTGAGTACAAAAAGGCAAATAAATGGAAAAATTGCGAAATAAAATTCCGAAAAAAGAATACCAAGCAGTTTCTTGTTGAACTATCTACCACTTGTTAGCATTCTACCATGCGAAGTCGTATTAATCCCCTTTCCCATAACCATCACAGCTTTTTAAAATCAATTATTTATTGACATAAATATAATATACTTTCATGAAATGAAAGCCCATATTGTACCTACAAAGTGGCATTCTAAATTTTCACAATCACTGAGAAAGGTACGGAGACGGGCGAATAATCAAAACTAATCCACTAGCGGTAGCGATTGCACTTACAGTCAATATTGGGAAACATAACCAACAAAAAGTCGATATAATACTAGTTCTGTATTGACAGCTAACATATAAATTATTTCCAGCTTTATTTTCTGTAGCTTCACTTTTTAGCTGTAGCAGTCAGTTTTTAGTAGTTCCAGAGCCAATACAGTTATTTCATCCGAAAATAATTGAAATTTTCGTTCCAAAAACTTGAAAGTTACTATTTTCAAGCCCACGAGGGAAGAACACTCCATTGACAAACAAGGGTGTCGAGATACGAATGATTTGCGTTTTTTTTTTTTCAAATAGACATTCAGGCACGTACGGAAGGGGGGAGGGGGGGGGGCTTCATGCAATCAAACTGTTTTTTTTATTAGTCCAAATAGCCAGAACCTTACAAAGCAAGAGCTTTTAATATTAACGTTAATATTAATTGTTAATATTAATTGTTAATATTAATGGCATAAATAAATATATACAATTGAAAAATCTTAATTCAAGTATCTGGTACTGGAAACTGAAAGTAGGCAACAAACATAAAACTAAAAACACCTATTTTTCTACAGACTGGTCTTAAATTTTCACAGCCACATTACCTTTCAGAGTTCTAAGCTAGTTGACTCTCTTTTTGATAAAAACTTAATGACAGAATGTTTTTTTAAGAAAGCAATACAAATATTAGATGAATTTCCGCAAATAAAAAGCTGTCAAGGTAGTTAAGTAACAAATTCTTTGCTTTCTTATCTACTGACGTCACCCAATATTCATTGATCTTTTTACCAGAAGTCATATTTCTGCACAATAGAATAGATATTAGAAAAAGATTCGATTCAGACAAAAGAAACTGTAATAACAAATTACTAGAAGAAATTACAAAAACTACTACTGGGCTCATTTATACATGTTTATTGACCAGAAAAGATGGTGAAATAGTGTTCAATTTGTGACTAAAAAAACGACTGAAATTTTAGAAGATTTTTTCTTGTTTTTTCATAGCACTCAGCCATTAATCATGACGACCTCTTTTTTATTTTTGCAATTTTTTTTTTGCATACACTGAAAAAATACGCACTTTTTGCGTTGATGATCTTTTTGATTTAAAAAATCCTCTAATAATCACCTATGGCTGGGATATGGACACTGTCTTTTGAGGGTCGGGGGGGGGGGGTGCCCCGCCTTTCCTTCCAAATTATTTAGCTTGGCGAACTTTAAATTACTGAGTATTTTATAATGAGAGTCCATGTCGGTAGGATTCTGAACTACTTGATTGACTTCATGTTTGTAAAATACATTATCATAACTTGGTGGCAAGGGACCTGCCTATTATTTACGAGGTCGTGAGGCAACTCCCACCGATGACAGGTTTTCCATCGCAAATTTCCGTTAGATTTGCAAAAAAAAAAGAAAAAAAAAACGAAGCAAAGAACAGGTTTTCCACAACAAATTTCCGTTCGATTTGCAAAAAAAAAAGAAAGAAAAAAACGAAGCAAAGAACAGGTTTTCCACAACAAATTTCCGTTCGATTTGCAAAAAAAAAAGAAAGAAAAAAAAAACGAAGCAACGAACAGGTTTTCCACAGCAAATTTCCCTTATATTTGAAAAAAAAAAAAAAAAAAAAAACAAAGCAAAGAACAGAACAGGTTTTCCACAACAAAGTTCCGTTAGATTTGCAAAAAAAAAAAAAGAGAAAAACGAAGCAAAGAACAGGTTTTCCACAGCAAATTTCCGTTAGATTTGCAAAAAAAAGAAAAAAAAAACGAACCAAAGAACCTACGCATTAAAATATCTTGGAAATAGTCAGGGTGGAAAACTTAATTGGAAACTATTTATCATGCAGGTGTCGTGTAATCGTGTCCCATACAGAATATCCATTATCGCCATTGTTGACATAAAAAAACTAGATTATAATCTATTTTTTACAATCTAGATAATTATCTGAGCCGTAGTTTCCAAGAAAACTTTTCTATCTAAGAAAATTTCTTACATTAAATCAAAAAAATAAATAAATAAATATACAGTCTGATGGCGATGATCTACCCACACATAACTTTATTCCGACGGTGGTTTATCTTTTTCAATAATTATTTTTTTCTATTTTATTCAATCCTACCTAGTAAAAAGTGAACTACAGCCCATAGTAGCTGTAATATAAAAACGGGTTTATAATGAAACTGTCCGTTGACAAATATTTATTATATTATACTAATTTAAAATAGCAATTTTTAATTACACGGTTTTTCTTAGAATTTCGTAAAAGTTCCTGAGACCCTCAAAAGTATAGCTCAACTGGAACAAAAAATGCATCATTAAAATCGTCATTTTTGAAAACCCTGAACTGGAGGTTTACAGCCCCCCAACATGAACGACAACATTTTTGCATGGGTAGCCCAATGGGTGTGAGTTGCTCTTTACCAGGTTTCGACAAAAAAAGAAAAGAAAAAACAGCTTTTCGTAAAATTTAAAGGAAGAATTTCAGTTCCCATAAACAGTGCCTTTCTGTCCCAAAATATGGCTTAAACATTCATCTTCTCCATGCTTTCCAGAAAAAGAAAACAAAATACTTCGAAGATAATTTTTTTCAAGTAAATGAAAGCTAGCGAATTATAAGTCAATATAGAAAACTTCGTAAAAAACAAGACGATTTAGGGGACGAATCAAAGGCCCCCTGCTATGCATGCTTTTTGCAACATTATTTTGAAAAATAAAATTTAAGTGTCATTTTGCAACAAATCCACTACATTTAGAGTATTCATCTATAAGTATTCTCTTAGAATTCATAGACTATAGTAAAAAAAAGCTAAATTATTCGGGTTAGCTCATTACACACAATTTTATGATGTGGCCATTCATCATAAATACAATATAGCCTAGCAGTAGAAATGGTTGGTATGCTGCACCTCGTTAAAATTGAATTTTCGAATAAATTCATTTGTGTACGACTGAAGGTGGCAGTTGGGCCCTTGATCCCCAAACCTGAAACATTTAATATGCCCCAAGGACTCCCCGTAAACGTCGATGTTCCCGCACAAACATTTTAAGAAATCAATTTCGCTCAAAATTTCAAAACTACTGTTTCACAAACTAATAGCAGTCGTGTGTTCTCTTAACTTATCAACAAGTAGCTTCTCAAAAGCATCAGAAATTTGTTTACGTGCATTTTTGTTACGTTTGTACGAATGTGACATATATTTCGAGAGGGAGGGGTTCAAACCCGGTATCCCCCTTAGATTAGGCCTTGCCCCTACAGCCTCAGAGGCAATGGCCCTAAACTATATAGATTTTTCTTTTGTTCCCTTTACAACCATGGGCTTTTCCAGAATTCTCCATAATTTTGGTTTTTCCCTATAATTCAGAATCTGAAAAGAAATTGATGAAGAATCTGAAAAATCTGAATCAGAAAGAATCTGAGAATCTGAAAGAAATTAAATACCACAGGAAATACTAATAAGAAAGGTAAGGGTTAACAAGTTAAACTCTGGATGAACAAAACTCACCCTCCCCTCCAACCCGGATGCTTTTAATTTAGACTCTGATTTTTTTTTTAAATACTGAAAACTTTATACACCATTATATTGTGATTTTTCAAGGGTTTTACGACATTGCATTTACTGTTGACACCATTCATAAACTAAACGAATACTGCAGACCAAAAACTGCAGGGTGAAGATGCATTTGAGCATCAGCTATAACTCCTTTGTCAGAATACTGAGAAAATAGTAGAATTTTGTTCCAAACTGAATGAGGAGTTTGCGAAAAAAGATTTATAGACTCCTTATTTTCCTCATGGAGTCCGTTCTTGTTTGTTTTGTTCGAGCCTATGCCCTCCACAGCTGAAATAAATCCATGCATACATTCCTGTGCATGTGTTTCTGTGATTCTGAATGATTTCCAAGTAGGATACGACTTTTTTCTTTCAAAATAGCATCAATAATTCTTTACATTTCTAAGACGGAAAAACTTTAAAAGATTTTAATAAAATTATTCTAAGAAATAGATAAAAAAAACTATTTCAAGCCAAACAGGGACTGTTTGCTAATCAAGTGACCGAAGAAATGTTGTCCCAAACTGAATAAGGCGTTTGCGAAAGAAGATTTACAGACCCCTTATGTCCCCATGTACGAAAGAAGTTGCATCAGTTAGTTGACAGCTTAGAATCTTCTTATAAAGGAAGATTCGCACACTCAAAATCGCTTGAACTAAATAGGATATTTTGACATTACTCTTTTATATATGACGTTGAAACAGTACCAGTTTCTCTCGAAATGTAAATTACTAATTTGCAGCCACTAGTGTATTGATGTAGAAAACACTCCTAGCCTCGATTGCATTTCCATGCAAGTCCGGACCCAACAAAGGGTTTTTTTATGGTTGTTTAGGGATAGAAAACAACTTCCAGGAAGTAGGAATGATTATATATATATATATATATATATATATATATATATATATATATATATATATATATATATATATATATATATATAATATATATATATGTATATATATATATATATATATATATATATTTATTTATTTTATTCGTATGCCTGTTTAATGATAATAAAAAAAAAAGTTCGGCGCAAACTTGACGTTAAATGATCCCTAAAAATTTATACTTTTTTTTAGTTAGGACGGTTATGTTTTGCTTCTTGTTTATACTATTTAGCAGCCTATAACTTTTTTATTATTATTCTGAAAAATTAATGGAAATTTTTTTTAACTTCAGATTCAGATAAACCTTTCTTTTCCGTTCATTCATTCATTCATTAAAAAAAAAAAAAAAAAAAAAAAAAAAAAAAAAAAAAAAAAAAAACACACTCCAACCATTACTGAGATAATGAAAACAAAAGAGCAGCCGTGTTACTTAAAAATAAAATAAGACACACCTTTAAAAAATTTTGAAATTATTTGGTCTAACCGAACAATAAAAACTAAATGCATATGCCTACCAATACGGTTGTGGAGTCTCCTCAAGAACAGTACTTATTCTACCCCCTTTTCAAAAATTCAAAAATTATATTCTATACAATGATTTTACCGTTCCAGACTTTCTCTACCCCCGATAAGAATTGTTTTAGCAGGTAAATTATTTTCAGGAATGACTATCCTTTACAGGGCATTCTTATGCAAAAGCTGAACTTTATTGGGAAGAACAGGAGTCTGCGGGGAGGCTACATCCTTCATATTTAGGATACCCTGAGTATGATATTAAAAACGGACATAAATTAAGTCCTTATCAAATGAAAATACAAACATCGGCTTTATTAATTTAAACGAAAATAAATTTATTATTGATATGGGGGGGGGAGAGACCCCCCCCCCCATCCTTACTCCATCTCTTTACGCTTAAATTTCAACATGGCACTGATACCGATTATACTCTCGGTAAAGCATCAGTTGCAGGGTATTATTTTCATTTATTTTCATTAGAGAAACTTGCTTCGTTTTTCGAAATATCAAGAACTAATCAGTCAAAATTATAAATAAAATTATATAAATATATATAAATAAAATTCAACTTAAAGTTAAAAATAACATTAATATTATACCTGATGAAGCGCTGTTAACCCATCTTCATTCTTCGAGTTTGGATCGACGCCATGTTCAAGAAGCCTTCGCACTACAAGATGAAATGCTAGTAAAAAAACACACAAAACAACAGCATAATAATCAAGGGCGTATCCCAGATTTTTTTTTTGGGGGGGGGGGGACAAAACTTAAAAAACTTTGTTTACATACATTTTTGTTACGTTTTTACGAATCGGACAAAATTTCGGGGAGGGGATCAAATCCTAAAACCCTCCCCCTGGATACGGCCTTGATAATAATACAAAATAGTGAAATAATGCAAAATTAGATCCTATGACTCGGAAGGGCCATTTTTGGGGCAAGAATTCTTACTCAAATTAAAAAAAGGAAAAAATAGATAGGAATTCTTAGGTTATGGTTATTCTGCACGTGCTAGTACGACTAAGAGTAGTAACAGGTGGAATCCTTTTATGAACAAAAAAAAAAGTTCAAATGGGTTTCAATTGACTAACTACATCAATATCGGTCAAAGTTATTAAACCATTTTTGTTTCGAAGGCAATATTAAAATCTTAAAAAGTAGATGTTATTTTAAATGCTATTTATGAGCTGAATTGTGGCAACAATATTTCTGTTACAGCGGCCACTTAAGCTGAAGTCAATAAGTAATTTAACTTAGAATTTTATTTACATACAATTTTATTCATTACTTAAAAGAGAAATGTCTAGACTAGACCATCCTTGCGGAGTAATGTGATTGCGTTATCGCAATTATCCATCCATATTATCACTGACGGGGTTCAAGTATTTATCCTTATACTAACAGAAAATGTATTTTTTAGGGCTTAGTGAATAAATCAAGATAATATTGATTAAGACCGATTTAATTGAATAACCAGCAAAATAAGACGCCGTTACACAACCGTCTGTGTTATAAGACAATAAGTATTATAGGGCTACCGAAGGAGGGGGCAAATCAAAGATGCCCAGGTCCAATATAGCCTGGGACATCCCTGCTAGAAGTTTCTTTTGCCTTGACTGATGCGTGAGATTTTTCCTTGTATGATATATTAGTGACAATTTAAGTGAAAACTGTATCCAAATCAAGGTCAGCAATGACCTTAGTTCTGCTTAAAATGAGTACTCTAATATTAGAACTAAAATTTGAACAACTGAAAAAGAAATGGTACATTCCAGGCACATAAGCTAGGAGAAGTATTTAGGTCCTTCCCTTCACACACCACCCAAAATCTTTTTGTATTTGGACTTTTTCCTACCATATCTTCGTCTTTCACAATATCTGCATATTGGTTCTTATTCAACCATCTCCCCAAATGTCGCCTCCTTTATTTACTTTATTTTTCATGTACTATTGTATTTTTTATTAATTACACCGAATCCTTTTCCAAATGTGAACCATCTAAAATAAATGCGTACGTAAATACTTTATAGACCTTGAAAAAAACAAGTTTTTTCAACTGAAAGTAAGGAGCAAATTTAACACTCAAAATAAACAGAAATTTTTCCGTTCATGAAGGGGTTGCCCCCTCCCCAATATCTTGCTCTTCACGCTTAAGTTTCTAGCACTTTAAAAAAACTTCCTAAGTAAAGAATGATGTTGGCACAATGTATTGTTTTTTTTTCTTGGTCTTAAACCAGTGCATTTTATATCGTAGGAGTTGTCACAGAAACTTCGAAAAGGGCTCATTCGATTGGAAATTGGAGTGGCTAGTGCCCTTTGTAATAGTCGAAAGTGATTGGAAGGCAATTAACACCCCTTCCACGCCTACCATTTTCCAAAACACATCCAATCAAAATTTGAGATGGCCATTTTGTTCAGCATAGTTGATTCCCAGATATAAATTACGTTTTTGAGGAGGAGACTCCTTCACAGCCATCAGGGCAAGGGTTGTAAGTTATGTCCTGGGGGCATATAAGATTTCTTATAGAAAGCGTTGTCGTAGAAACTTCAAAAAAGGCTTTTTCGATTGGAATTTCAAAGGGCTAGTGCCCTTTTTATAGTCAAAAGTGATTGGAGGGCAACCAATCTCACACTCACCTTTTCCCCAAACACATCCAATCAAAATTTTGAGATAGCCATTTTGTTCAACGTAGTTGAAAGTTCTGAAAAATAAGTCTTTGAGGATGACAACACCCCCCCCCCCACTGCCCTCAGGGCAAGGATTATGTTATCCCCTCGGGACATGTAAGGGTTTCATATAAAGCGTTGTCGTAGAAATTCAGAAGGGCCTCATTCAATTCGAAATTGAAATGGCTAGTGCTCTTTTTAATGGTCGAAAGTGATTGGAAGGCAACTAACACCCCTTCCACGCCCACTATTTATCCAAACACATCCAATCAAAATTTTGAGATATCTATTTTATTAAATGTATTTGAAAGTTCTGGAAATTATTTCTTTGAGGATGATAACCCTTTCAGAGCCCTTAGGGCCAAAGTTATAAGTTAGGCCCTAGGAGCCTATAAGGTTATTATTGAAAGTTTTGTCATAGAAACTTGAAAAAGGGCGCATTCAATTTAAAATTCAAAGAGCTAGTGCCCTTTTTAACAGTCAAAAGTGATTGGAGGGCAACTAACCCCCCCCCCCCTCGCGCCAACCTTTTCCCCAAATACATACAATCAACATTTTTAGATAGCCATTTTGTTCAACGCAGTTGAAAGTTTTGGAAATTAGGGGTTTAAAGATGACACCCCCCCCCTCACAGCCTTCAGGGCAAGGGTTGTAAGTTATGCCCTGGGGGCTCTCTAAAAGCCAAAATACAATTTGTAATTTACTGAAAAACAATTCTTTTTTCAATGTTTTCACTTATAACTTTAAGAAAACAAAAATTAATTAAGATTTTAAGGAATAAATATCAGCATATGTATACTAAACTGACAATGAACATTTTTTTCGGTAAATTCATTTGAATTTTTTTCAGTAAAGTACAAATTATATTCTGGCTTTTAGAATGCATAGGGTTTAGAATCCTATTCAGATTAATTTCTGCTCGTTTTGAGTTTGACTAATTTTAATTTCTGTTTGTTTTCGGTTTCATTTATTTATTGATACTGATTTTTGATAGTTGTATGCTTGGTAGATTAATTGATTCTATTTTTGTTCTTTTTTGGTTTAATGGAGTTCTTTACTTTTTTTAAAAAAATTATTTTGTGCAAAAAAATCGAGAAAAACAGTCAAAATTTACCGTAAAGAGCAAGGCATTGAGGAGGGGAACAACCCCTTCATATAAGAAATAATTTCTGTTCGTTTTGAGTTTTAATGATCTTTCTTACTTTCAGTTGAAAAAACTTGTTTTTTTTCCTATTTAGTTTCCAACCGTTTTTCAAATAATGCCAGTAAATCTGGCTCACCCTCTATGAAAAATTTTCTCCCCTCACGGGAAACTCCTCAGTGAAAAGTTCATCTCTCATAAAATACACCCCCTCACACCCTTAAAATTCCTCTCCGGACAATTCCACCCTCGCTGAAAATCCCCCCCCACTAAAATTTCCTGCGGACGATTCAGCCTGTAAAATTCTCCTTAGCCTACTTTCATTTGAAAAAGACTTTAGTTTCTAATCGTTTCTCCAATCACTCCGGAAACCCTCCTTCCGAGTAAATTTTTCCCGGAAATCCCAACACGCTGAAAATTTCCCCCGGGCAATTCCCCCAGAACATCTCCACATGCAAAATTGAGTTCGCAAAGAGAAAGTAAAACAAATAAAAAGAATTACGTATAAGAATTATGTCAAAAACACCCAGTGTAAAATCCCCCCTCACTGAAATTCTCCCCATGGAAACCCACCCCAGGTTCATCCCCCCCACCCCGAAAAATATCTGTACACTTTCCGATGACAATTACTATGAACAAACAATGAAAAAATTTCAGAACCTACAACCCTTCCCCATGGGCTTTGGGGGGCATGTTACCTTTAAAGATATAGTTATTGCATCTTCCAACGATGCTAAACAAAATGGATATCTCAAAATTTTGATCGGAGGACATTGGTGGGAAAAGGGACATTGGGCTAGTTGCCTAAAATACGAAATTCCACATTTCGGCTGAAAGCAGCTTGAACCCTCTAATAGAGGGGTTCCCTGATACGCTGAATCTCATAGTGCGATTTTCATTGAGATTCTTTGACTTTTTGGGGATGCTACCCCCTTTTTCGAAAATCAGAAAATTTTTCTCAGGCTTGTAGCTTTTGAAGGTTAAACAAAACTTAATGAATCTTATATATTCAGAATCAGCACAAAAGCCAATTCTTTTCATCTATCTATTAATATCAAAATTTTGATTTTTAGAGTTTTGTTTACTATTGAGCTAAGTAACTCCTTAATTAGAGTTCACTACCATGAACTATTCGATAATAGTCAAAATACATATTTAATACACAAAACTTGACCCAGGATGATGTTTTTATGCTGCGCATTTAATCTAAGTAGCAGTAAAATATGATTTATCTTCAGATGGTTCACGCTTTGAGACAAAAGAGCCTCTATGTTCTGATTTTTTTGTACTCATCAATATTTATTTCAATAGAATTTGTGCCCAATCATGCGCTGTAAAGTATTTTTGAACAAAGCATAACTCCTTCTGACGTAAACAGGTAGTCCACATTCAGGGGACCTGGGTCCCCGCCCGAAATCTTTAGTAGAAAATTTTTTATAGTTCCAACATAATTCACGAGATTTAAAATCACTGGTTTAAAAGTCTTAAATCAGTAGGGAAACGACCTAAGCCCTGAGACGGTGTACAAATGAATATAGTCTTGACCTGATGCAAAAAGAAGCTCCTGACTCTAAACATACAGAAACGAGCCTAGTTCTGGCGTGGTGCATTTTTCTGGTGCAATTTTCTAGGCGTGGTCCAAAGAGAAGCCAATTCCTGACTCGGGTAAATAAGAGCTACGGTCCAAGCTACGGAATTTTGAAACATGGCCATCAACTGACTTGTTGCAAACAAGATCTAATTCCAACCCAGCGGACTATAAACCTAGGTCCTGAATTGATGCAAAAACGATGTAAGTCTTCATCTAGTGCAAAAAAAAAAAAATAAAATCCCGAGTAAGTCCAACCAGCAGACTGATGCAATACCAAAACGGGCTGAGTCTGAGCAGCGGAATTTGAGTGATGTAGTGCAAGAACAAGCTAAATCCAAGCTATGGACTGACTCAATGCAAAAACAAGCTGTCCTTACTTGGCGACGAAAAGGGAAGTCATGATTCAGGACTTATGATCTTCAGTCCCCTCCCAATTTGTTTTAAAAAAAGGGTTGTCTGGAAAGCATTTCCTAAAAACTATGATTGATCAGAAATTTTGGCTGAATATTCAATTTTTTTTTCCTTTAAACTGATCCAAGATTTCAGGCCTTAAGCCCAAAAGCTTTAAATATTGTTACTACAAATATTCCTACAGTTAATAAATATCAAAACTATGTATACAAAAACAAAAAGTATATTATTAGATTCAAATATTAAAATTTTCCATCATTAAAAACAAACTAAAGATTTCCAAAGAATCCTATGACTCTTTTTGAAGAAGTTATCCCTCATAATGAGTAGGCATATTAAAAGTAACAACTTACCCTCATCAATATCATTTCTAGCAGCAGCCTCAAGAAGGCGTATTGTATCTGGAAATTTAATCCGTCTAGAGTTTAAGATCTTCTTCTTCGAGATTAGGCCTACTGCTGATTTTCTTCGTCCTTCTTGTTCTTTTTCCAGTTGCAAACATCTTCTTAGTTGGAGAGCTCTTCTTTCTTTGGCAAGTCGAAGTCTTTCTTGAGGTGTGAGTGCTTCTATTCGTGGCAGTTCAGCTATTAATTCTGCATGATCCATAACTCTTAAAAGAATAATAGGATTAGTTTAAACATTCCTGAACATTCTCGTCAAGAAGTTTAAAAACAAGGTCAAGATCTAGTCAAAAAACAGTTTTTAGTATCATATGGTAAAGAGCAATGGTAAAGAGCAATAAGCCCACTATGTGTATTTCTTTTCCAGCCTCATAATGCAGAACATACAGTCATAAACACTTGGGAGAGGGCTCACTTGATTGCAAATTGAAAGTTCTAGTACTTATTTAAAGGACCTAAATTGATTGGAGAGCAAACAACCACCCCTTTAACACGCAATACCCTCCTGCAGTCTCACACGACATTGGACCAGATTTCAGTAGCCATTTTAATTAGAACAAATAAAAGTATCAGCAGTTTGCCACCCAGTATGACCAAATGGGGGTAGCTTGAAGGGTAAGGGGACTAAATTATATAAATAGCCAATATGAAGCAGAGGCTTAACAGGCAGATTTTAATTGATAAGTGGACGAGTATGTTGAATCACAATCATAAAGGATTTTCAGTATGGATGATCAAAGGACCTATAGAGTCCTTTGGTCTTGTTCCTCTCCAGCCCCCTGTACCGTAATTTTTGCTACTTTTCTTTATCCCCACATTTTTCACCCAGAAAAAGGTGTTCCAGGATTTCTGAGCTTACAGATTACAAATCTAAGGTAAATTGTATTACTTAAATATCAGAAATCATAACATAGTAAGTACAAATTTCACACATAGTGAGCCTGTCACACCTTGTTGAAACCAGAGCGAGGACACTAACTAAGCAGCAGACTTGGGTCTATCCCCCCTTACACCCCTCTCTGCTACTTTCCACATACAGACATGATGTACCTTTTTTGACTCGCATATTAAAAAGCAACGGTTACTGATAAAACATTTAAGGCTAAAGTTGAAATATAAATTCAAAAATCAAACCATGTAAAGTATACTGTCTGAGTGGTCGATACCCTCTCCAATTTGTCAACCCCAACTCTGTACACATAGGCATGTCATCTCTTTTGACTCATAATCTTCAACAAAATTTTCCAAAAAGGTTCTAAGTGATTCAATGTTAACTAACAGAATTGCAGCAAGAATGTCTTAAATCCCATCACACTAAGTAGATATTTAGCAAATAGTGTTTAATTTTCATCACAATTCATGTAAATGGACAACTGAGATTCCTGATAACAAACCTAATAATGTAATACAGACGCCAAAAACCAAAACAAGTTAAGTAAGTATTCTGCAAATGGTGGACCTATTACACTCACTGAATTGGTCATGCAAGAATTTTCAACCAGCAGAACTGGATGGCCTTATTGTGATCATATATTAATCATTAGCAATATTTAAAATCAGAATATGACTGTCCTAGATCAAAAGCCAACTAAGTAGATATTCTCCAACTAGTGGTTAATTTCCACCAAAATTTCATAATGCGGATTTTTTTTAGCTTGTTTACTAAAAAACTGAGGGCACTATCAAATTATATATGTACAAATCAAAACACATAGAGAAAATTTTTGAAAAATGGTGCTTGTCAGGCCTATTTTGAAATCTGAGTCAAGCAAGGACTTTCAATCCATGTGATTGAAGGGCAGAAATTGATCCCATAGCCCCTCGAAACTCTCCTCCTCATCCCACCTTTGCAAATGCGGACAAGCTCTACCACTACTGACTCATGCTCAACCAGGGTATTTAGGGAGAAGTATCAAATAACTAAAAGTTAATATTAAAATGACATTAGGAATGTTCAAATCAAAAAGATATTAAAAACATATTTCATGGATGGTGTTTGATTTCAATAATTTTTTAATGTTCAATTTTGCCCAAAACCTAATGATTTCTAATACTGCTAATTAGAAATCGAAAAAAAATATTGCAATACAGAAATCCCAAATCACCAAACATTAAGCATTTACTTCTAAATCAATATTTTGTTTCCACTGAATGTGGTTTTAATTGATTTATGAATCTACTAATTACATATCTAAGTCTAATACTACAAACTAAAATTTCTACCTCAACATATACTATAAATGCATTTCACAAATAACAGACATGTTACACCTTGTTGGAAATCAAATTTACACAAGAAAGTTTAATCTGAATGGTTAGAGGGCCAATAGACCCATGTCCCTTCAAACACTACTGCCAGCTTCCCAACTTTACTTGTATAGAAACGTTGTATATTTTTTTTTTTTTACTGATGATGGCTAAAAGATTATTCAGGGAATAGTCCGACAGGATTAGAACTTAAGGTTAAAAGTCTTCAAAATTGGAATATGACTATTTCAAATTGAAACAAACTATGTACGTAAATTCAAAATGGTGTTCAATTTTTACATAAGCTGGCATTTAATTCAGGTTTTTCTTTACATTTCAAATTAGAGGATAATGCATAAGGTATAAGATAAAAACCAAAAAGCATTGGGTACCATTTTCATTAAGAGCCTTTGTTTCTTCGGGTTTTGGTATTGCTGGCTAAAACTAGCCGTTAATGTTGAAATACAGAAGCCTAATATCAAAATAAGTTAAGAATATATTCCAAGGTAAATATTTAGCAATCCACATTTTTGACCTATGAATAAAGTGAACATACCACTCAATGGTTTTTTATACTCTTTCTGAATATGATCATCGCTTTTGGTGCAAAGTCAATTTTAAACTAACTTACCCTAACCTAAGCTTTCTAACCTTATATAGCATAAATTATACACTTCCCATGTGTTTTTCGATTTTGTCACTTTCAATTCAATTTATGAGAAACCAGTTTTAACAAGAGCGATGTTAACACAGGTACATAAACCTTATCTAAAATAAGAAGAAAGGGTTTTATCTTTGAGGATCTGCGCCACAGTGATCATTATATTTAAAAAGAGCATAAAAAAAGACAGCAAGTGGTATGTTCACTTTATTTGTAGATCACAGAAGTGGACTGCTCAGTATTTACCTATTCCAAATATAGTTTTTGATCTTAGCCAAAACTGACACTTAGAAATTGACTAAATTTCCAGGAACAAGTCTTAGCCTAATACTGCAGTAGAGAGTACAACAATTTTTGTGCAGCTACTTCTACCCATACATCCACCATGTTTCATGGCTACCTAGACTTCCAACCCCTTCCACAGTAGCACCACTTTAGCACTAAAAAAGTTTTGCAACTCTCTTCTTAGAGACCAGGGAAATAAAGTTTTTACTGTGACCTCTAGTATAGCTATGCAGAGGAGGGTTAATAATCACTTCACTACACCAGGGATCAGCAGCTTCTGAGTTTTTATTACATCACTCCTCTTTGGTCAATATCTAAGGGGGACAACTTCAAAGGTTTTAGGTATTGTCCATATGGATTATAATGCAGGGAGAAGAAAAGTTTTGTCACCTTTCTCTGTACAATCTTTAGGGACTTAACATCAATTTTGTAATGTGGGGGTGGTACTACCATTCCAAAATCAAGGCAAAGGCAGACAGGAGCTTTATACAGTTTCTTTACTACACACAGTTTACTAGAGTTTTTTTTCTGCTTTACAGCATTAATTAAAAAAAACTTTCCGAAAAATGAGTTTTTCAAATAAAAGTAAAGGCCATTTTAAACTTAAGCTCAGGAGATACAAATACCTGCTAAAATTCGAACTCAAAACGACGAGAAATTACTACTAAATAACAAATGAAAACCCGAAACAAACATTAATCAAATAAACAATCATAGCAAAAAAACATACAACAAGTAATACTATAAATGAATAAATAGATCTTAAAGCGAGTAATCTTTAGATTGAATATGAAAAGCAAGCTTAAAACGAAAAGAAATTAAATAAACAATCAATAAGAACAAACATGCAATATATATTAATGTAAATGAATGAATAATCTTAAAACGAGTGAAACTTAAATTGAATATGCAAATAAAGTTTGAATCGAATAAAAATAACTACAAACAAGAGTTTGGGTATCGCTTCACTGCAGAAGCCGAAAGCCTGCTGCGTCATTGGCGCATTATGTAAAAATATGCGAGTCTTGAACAGTCTGGGAAACCATAAACAAAGTCATAAAGAATATTGTATTCATAATGCCATTAATTATAGAAATATACATAAGTTCAAAATTCTTTTTCACTGTAATTTTTGTTTTCATTTTCAATGCTGTAAGAACGGGAAAATAATAAATTTTTAATATACGAGTAATTCGTTTCCAGGGAAGCGCAAATGACGCAGAAGGCTTTATGTTTTTACAGTTAAAGAAGAGGGCAGTATCCAAATTTTGCTTGTAGTGAAACTATATTTGTCTTGAACAATCTTAAAAAGAACTACTAAATTAAACTGAATATTTGAAGTATAATGATATTAATTGCTGAAAGCTCATCAGTTCAAAATTTTACTGTAATTTTAATATTTATTTTCCAGATTAAGTACAAAAGAAAACATTTGTAATATAATTCGTTTTCAGTAAAGCGCCAATGACGCAGTAGGTTTTAGGCTTGTGCAGTGAGGCGATACCCAAACTCTTGTTTGTAGCTATTTTTATTCGATTAAAACTTGATTTGTACATTCAATTTAAGTTTCACTCGTTTTAAGATTTATTTATTTATTTATTTACATTAATATATATTGTATGTTTATTCGAATTGATTGTTTATTTAATTTCTGTTCGTTTTTAAGTTTCATTTATACTTTTATAGCAAAAAATTTTTTTTCGTTTTAAGCTTGATTTTCATATTCAATCTAAGCATTACTCGCTTTAAGATCTATTTATTCATTTATATTATTACTTGTTGTATGTTTTTTGCTATGATTGTTTCATTAATTTCTGTTCGTTTTTGATTTCATTTATTCTTTAATAGTAGTTTCTGGTCGTTTCGAGTTTGAATTTTAAAAGGCATTTTTATCTCCTGAGCTTCAGTTTAAAATGACCTTTACTTTTCTTTGAAAAACTTCTTTTTCGGAGTTTTTTTTTAATTAATTTTTGTTTTTTTTTGATTGCAAGAAGTTTCAAGTTTGGCATGGGGGGGGGGTGCTTACTGTTCGATTATTCTTGACTTTAAAAAACGGATCTAAAACTTTCAATTTAAATCGAATGACGCTTTTTTCAAAGTCTATACCATTACCTTTTTGATAAAAACCTTATATATGAACAATAGATAGCTTGCATAACTTGTGGACAGCAATTGACAACAATGAATGGATTGTAAAAAAATAGCTCCAATAAGGGGATTTAGACCATTTCACTTGCTGACACAAAGTGATCATGACTGTTTGGAATTGACCTTAATAGGATTTTGTGTGCCAAAGCAATTCTGTATCTATCACAAAGTATGTATTTTAACCTTATAATTGGATAATTATAATAGATTTACTATGTGTTTTTCCTACACAAAACTTTACCTTATTAAAGTCTTTGGGGAGGGGGCGGCGTAGTTGGCATAAAGAAGAAAACTTTAGCGTAGACAGAAGGAGAGGGGGAGGTTGGAGACTCATCCAATACGAGGCGGAACTTCACTTACCTCCTCCGTTCCCGATTTAGGACATTAGACAGACTCACTAGGCTGTAGAATGTTGGACCGTTTCAGTTGTGGAAGACGTTAAAACACTCAAAAATACTTTATATTTTCAGTTATTGCATGATTGATTTCATAGATTGTGGAATGGTGAGCCCCCTGGCCCATCATTTGGGTGAACCTCAACTCATAATATGCAATTTTGATTAATTGTTCCGTGTTATGTGCATATATTATTCTATATATGTTATTTTGAGTTACACTTTTATTTCATTGCGTTCATTTTTAAGCCTTGAGATAAAAACTGAAACCTTAGCGTAGACAGAGGTGGGGGGAAGTCTCCCCCTCACATGCATAATTGAGTAGCCACAGAGAAAGTAATACAAATGAAAATAATCTGTCTTTTGAACATGTCTTTTATCAAAAGACACGAACAAAATCGTCTAAAGGAACCTGAAGTGCTATCTCTGACATTTCCGTTGATTCTTTATTCCCGTTACTTTCAGATGTAAAATTTAGAATATTATCGAATGAGTTTAGTAGTCCCCTCCCTGAATAATGCACATTTGGAAAACCAACCCCTGGGAAATTCCTACCCCCTCAAAGAACATTTTCTTTTCCTGCTGATAATTCCCCCGCGTTAAATTCCACCCAGCAGAAATTTATTTATTAATTTACAATATCAGCACTAAATTTATCTATTAATTTATATTAATATCTATTGTATGTTTGTTTGCAATGATTGTTCATTTATTGATTGTCTGACTGTTTATATGCCCCCAGGGCATAACATACAACGCCTACCCCCAGGCCTTGGTGGGCTGTGTCGACACCGGAGTTTTTAATATCAGAAATTTGAACTATTTTAACAAAATGTCTATCTCAAAATTGTTATCTGATGCATTTAGGGCGTGGAGAAGGGGGGGGGCTAGTTACCCTCCAATCTCTTTTGACTCTTGCCCCAAGGGTTGTGGGAGAGCGTCCTCCTCAAAAACATATTTTCTATCTGGAAATCGACTACGGTGAACAAAATGGCTATCTCAAAATTTTGATTGGATGTGTTTGGGGGAATGATGAGGGTGGGGGGGCGATAGGTGCCCTCCAATCACTTTCGACTATTAAAAGAGCACTAGCCGTTTGAATTTCCAATCGAATAAGCCTTTTTGAAGTTTCTACGACAACACCTTCTATAAAAACCTTATATACCCCCAGGGCATAACTTAAAACCCTTGCCCTGAGGATTGAGGGGGAGTGTCCTCTTCAAAAACATATTTTCTATCTGGAAATCAACTACGCTGAACAAAATGGCTATCTCAAAATTTTGATTAAATGTGTTTGGGGAAATGATGGTCGTGGGGGGGGCAGTTGCCCTCCAATCACTTTCGACTATTAAAAAGGGCATTAGCGCTTTGAATTTCCAATCAAATGAGCCTGTTTTGAAGTTTCTACGACAATGCCTTCTATAAAAACCTTGTATACCCCCGGAGCATAACTTAAAACTCTTGCCCTGAGGGTTGTGGGGGAGTGTCCTCCTAAAAAATATATTTTCTATCTCGAAATCAACTACGCTGAAGAAAATGGCTATCTCAAAATTTTGATTGGATGTGTTTGGGGGAATGATGGGCATGGGGGGGGGGCTAGTTGCCCTCCAAGCATTTTCAACTATTAAAAATGGCACTAGAACTCTCGATTTCCAATCGAATGAGCCCCTTTTGAAGTTTCTACGACAACCCCTTCTATAAATACCTTATATGCCCCCAGGGCATAACTTAAAACCCTTGCCCTGAGGGTTGAGAGGGAGTGTCCACCTCAAAAACATATTTTCTATCTGGAAATCAACTATGCTGAACAAAATGGCTATCTCAAAATTTTGATTGGATGTGTTTGGAGAAATGATGGGCGTGGGGATGGGCTAGTTGCCCTCCAAACACTTTCGACTATTAAAAAGGGCACCAACCCTTTGAATTTCCAATCGAATGAGCCTGTTATAAGGTTTCTATGACAATGCCTTCTATAAAAACCTTATATGCCCCCAGGGCATAACTTAAAACCCTTGCCCTGAGGGATGCCCCCAGGGCATAACTTAAAACTCTTGCCCTGAGGGTTGTGGGGGAGTGTCCTCCTCAAAATATATTTTTCATCTGGAAATCAACTACGCTGAACAAAATGGCTATCTCAAAATTTTGATTGGATGTGTTTGGGGGAATGATGGGCATGGGGGAGGGCTAGTTGCTGTCCAATCACTTTTGACTATCAAAAAGGGCACTAGAACTCTCAATTTCCAATCGAATGAGCCCCCTTTGAAGTTTCTACGACGACCCCTTCCATATGAAGTGCCTCTGGAAAAAATAAATAAATAATAAAACATTGGAGCCGTATGGCCTTTACAATAGGCAACGCTACAGCGTTGCCTCTGATTTGATACAGCCTCACAGATGTCTTAACGTTTGAGTAGTGATGCCACTCTGCTTTTAAAGACACACATGAGAAGGTTTTTAAAAACAGCGCTATTTCTGGATTCCAAAACATACCTACCCCTGATTTTTAAAGACATCCCTATTCCATGACAGCCAGCAGGTGTTTGTTACGTCATAGGGAATGTTTTCTAAGAGATGCAGGTTCATGTTACATCATAGGGGATGTTTTTTTGTATGGTTCTTACGTAATAGAGTTTGGTTGTTACGTCATATTTTTTTTTTACTGTTACGCAATAGGACGTGTGAGAGTCCATTTTTCTTCAAGACGTTTCAAGACATCCCAAAACATTTTTTCAAAACGTTTCAGGACATCTCAATACGTTTTTTAGACATTTCTTTTCAAGACATTCCAAAACATTTTTAAAGACATTTTCTTTCTAGATGTTTCAACCATTTCAAGACGTTTTTTTCAGGATTTCTTTAGTTCTTACGTAATGGGGAATGTTTACTTATGTTAAGGATGACACATTCTAACGTGACAAGTTTCGTCAGGGGCCCTGGGGGATCCCCACTTGTAGCTGAGGAGGACACACAAGTAGTACCACTACTCTGCTTTCAACAACATCCCTAGGGAATTAGCATTGAGTTTCTACAACATCCCTATCCCTTTCCCAATAGGATTCTACCGGAGCCCTCTGACGTCACGGCAGCCATAGGGAAAATAGTAATGGATTTCTACCGGAGCCCTCTGACGTCACAACATGCCCGTTTTCTGTGATATGCCATCCCCAGTTTCTGTGACATACTCTCCCTCTTCCCATAGAATTTCTGTGACATGCCCTCTGACGTCATGGCATCCCTGTTTCTAGGCGTCATTCCCACTCTTGGCAAGAGTTCAAAGGTCAGGTGACACACCCCCTTTGTTTTTCTATGATAGCCCTGGCAAGATTCCAAGCGCATATCCTATTTCTAGGTGAAATTCCCAATTGTTTCATTTACTTGGAATGTGGTCCGTATAATGCACAAGTTTTAATAATAACCTCCTAACCCCTCGCCCCTGTTTCTAGCGTATATTACACCATGCAACACACCCATTGCCCTTAAATGGCCAGATAAGTGGAGCTACCAGCCCCTCGAACCTGCACAGTGCAGTCACCTGTTCTATTAAAGGGAACACACTTGGCAAGACTCCATGACACACCCTTTGGACTCCAATGACGTCATACAACTTACCCCGTTTCAAAAAGACAGGTCTAACATGCTTTAAGCAATTTTACGTAACCCTACCACAGGAACCCATGGGGGAATCGCCGCTTGTAACGTAACGACACCCGCAACCCCCAAAGCATTCTTTTTTCATTGGCTTAATGGCGGTACACACTTTACGCAATGATTGCACATCCATCACTGCCATATAATACAATTTTGACATTTTTCGCCGAAACGTCTTTCTTTTTCGGTGTTGCATTTTTTGCTCAAAACACCATACATTTTTTTCTAGAGTTCTTAATCCCGCCAGGACTCGCCATTCCAGTGGTACTGCGCCCCAAGCAAGTCGTCCATGAAACCTTTGTCAATATTTTGTATCTTGAACCATACTCTAAAAATAAACTTTTGCACGACAATATATATGTTTTTAAGTTACTAACCCTCAAAATGACACATAGCCAACAAGCGAAAACAAAATGTTTCCAGAATCAAACCGCACGACGTCACAGTTTTCTATGCAATAATATTATCTCCGGAATAAAGAAAAACTCTGGTGCGGAAACCAACACAAACGACAGCACGTTTCATTACAGTAATTAATAGTCTCGTAACTTGTAATGGGTGTAATTAAACTAAATGAATCATACATATTCAGAATCAGAATAAAAAAAACAATTCATTTGATAGGTATATTGAAAAAAAACTTTTTAAGGGGTTGTTTGAAAGAAAAAACTTTTTTAGGGTAGACTACTGAAATAGGGTCATTGGAAGCTAGAAAATTTGGAGTGACCTCAATCACTGCTGGTCTCTCGTTTTTTAGTACATGTAATGCATATACTGACCTTTGACCTTCTGAGGTAGCACCTAAAGTCGAATTTGAAAAAAAATGACGGAAATTAAAATAAATGTTAATGGGAAATACAGCCAGGGTTTACATTACTCACGATGCGTGTACAACCTCGCTGAAACTTCATTATAAGTAGCTATAAGGCAACAAATTAGTTACAAGAGGAAAGAAAGTAGAAAAAAGCTATGATAAAACTTATGAAAAAGGAAATTCATGGAAATTCATTAGATCTTTAAAGAAATAAAAATATCCAAAAATAACGTCATTAATCCACAGAAAAAAGTTGAAACAAAACGGATGATTTCACGACGAAATCAAGACGATTGCAGCTAAAATATCAGATTAGTTATACTCTACTCCAACTACCATCCGTCCTTACGAGTTGTGAACAGAACGTGAAAAACTCACTAGATTTAAAACAAAATTAAACATTCATATTAACTCAACGAGGCACCACAAGAAAATGAACAGAAATCCATTCATATATTTTTTCCAGATTCGAGCTTATCAATAAACTACATACCGTTTAATATTAATAAACTAAGACGTTTATCGACACTTTTGTTGATAAACGCTCTAGGGCAAACTCCAGAGTAGAGAAGGAAATGTACACTCATTCTAAATTCAGCGTTTGGCAAAATGTGTGAAAGCGTACGTAACAGATCTCGCTGTGATGTTGTGACTGACCCTCTAGAGTGTGCACGAATTATTGCCGATCCCAATTTTACATCGTTCACGAGCATAGAGGCTGGCATGGTTCTTCTACACAGGAAAGAGAAATGTGGTACTGAACAAGAATATAGCAAGAGGTAGTTCAGTACTAGAAATTTCCAAAAAGCTCAAGTTGTCATTTTTTTACAATGTGTGCAAGGTGCAATGGCCACGGGAGGGGGAGGTTCAAGTTTACTGTGGGGATACAGATTCTCTGCTGTTAAAGGTAAAAACCGAGGATTTATTGGGTGATTTAGAAAAGGGGGAACATATCAGCTCGCGGATGGATTTCACCAACTGGAATCCGTCCCTCTACCCCGAGTTGTTAAAATGTCAAGCCCCCAACCACCAATTCATGTTAAAATCAGAGATAGGGAGTGATTTGATATCCAGGGGGGTGTTCCCGGGTCCTAAAGTTTATTGCGTTAAAACTCATAGTGGGGATGAAAAGCAGGCGTGTAAAGGGTTGCCTACACATTTTGTAAAGAACAATTTCAACATGAGCGTGTACAGACTGTGTAGAAAGTAGCCTAGTGCCGAGAGCACAAGTGCGTGCAATTCGCTCTCTACAGTATAGAAATTATACTGTGAGAGTGGAAAAAAATGCAATGTCGTGTATATCCGACAAAGTCTATGTGCTCGAGAATGGTGTGAGTGTCCTGCCTCATGGCCACTACCGTATTTCAGACCGAGTTGAATGCATAGAACATCGCAATCAACTTGGTCTGGATAAATTAACCTAACCAACTAACCTAACCAACTAACCACCACCACCAACCCGTTCATAAATTAAATGCTCTAACCCTTTCATAAATTAACCTAACCCAATCTAACCACCACCTTAACCATTGACCCAACCTAACCTGTAGCAGCAGCAGTGACGACAACTATTGTGTACTGTTTTTTTCACCCCCGCGGCTCCCGGGGGGTGGGGGGCCCTGCCCGCGGCCGCTCCCAGGGGGTGGGGGGTCCCGCCCGTGGCCGGCCTTTGGCCCCGCGGCTCCTGGGGGGGGGGGGGAGGGGAACCCCTTCTAAATTCATAATGTTCAACTGTGCTATCAATTTTTTTTTTGTTCATGTGTTTTTTCAAGTTGTTTTCAAGTGTTGTTGTTGTTGTACAAAAAAGTGTTGTTGTTGTACAGAAAAGTGTTCTTGGCGCTGGACAAAGTGTTTTAAGACAATAAGTGTTGTACAGATAGTGTTATTGTTGATGGACAAAAGTGCTTTTTTTTGTTGTACATAAAGTGTCATTTTTATCGTTCTCAGGTTCTTGTTGAACAAATAGAGTTTTCATGTTGCAAATAAATGACAATGAAATATTGTCAGGTTCTTGTTGAACAAGTGTTATTCTTATCATTGTTGTTCATGTTGAACAAATAGAGTTTTCATGTTGCAAATAAATGACCATGAAATATAGTCAGGTTCTTGTTGAACAAGTATTATTCTTATGTTGTTGTTGTTCATGTTGAACAAATATAGTTTTCATGTTGCAAATAAATGACCATGAAATATTGTTTTTTTGTTGTTGTTGTTCTTGTTAACGTAGATAGATCTATGGGAAAATTACTACTACTACTTATTCATTGGGCACTTATAATTTACAGTTATTTATAGTCCAACAGCAGCAGCAACAATAACATTTATCAATGTAAAAAACCTTTCAGATCGTTTCTGTGTGGTCCATCAATGTCGGGGAAAACAACACTTTTAGCTAAAATAATTCAAAATTGTCAGAAAATGTTTTTGTAAAAGCCGAAAAAAATCTACTATTGCTATAGTATTTGGCAGGAGTCCTACGATCAAATAAAAGCTATTGCCACAACCATACCAATACAATTCATACGGGGACTTGATGTTTTCAATAGTATTGAATCGAACTCGTGGCTGATTATTGATGATTTGGCTGAATCCATTGAACAGTTCTCACAGGAAATGCTACAACTGTTCACCGTTCGCTCCCACCATGAACACATTTCCATAACCCTAGTTCTACACAATCTGTTTCATCAGAGCAAATGTATGCGAACCCTTGCTTTGAATTGCACCATCTATATTATCTATCGAGTTGTTCGTGATTCTAGCTTGCTAATAACTCTCAATAAACAGATATACCCCGGCGCCCCTAAATTTCTGTTGTCAGCGTATACTCAGGTGACTAATAAACCCTACGGTTACATTTTACTGGATCTTAATCAGAGCATACCCGAGGATCTACGCGTAGTCACCGACATTTTCGACAAAGAAATTACAGTACATCTTCCAGTGAACAGTAGAAAAGGCTATTAGTTGGCGTTATGACACTGAAGAAAATCCAGGAACAACGGCATTTATTTTCCGTTTTAAGCACTTCAAAACCCTTGCTTAGGAAGGCCATACTCAAACATGGTGTTGACAATGATTTCATTAATCTAATATCTGAACTTTGTTTAAATTTAACTGAGGGCAATGTTCAACTGCCAGAAGGTGTTAGACAACAGACCAAGCAACATCGTTCCACTGCATGCGCCTTGGCTTGTAAAAACGAGGGAACATATTTTAAAAGAAAACGGCTCCTTCAAGCGGGCGGTAGCTTTTTCACACTTTTACTGCCAATAATTGCAGGACTTATAAATAGTTTTCTCTAGATGGCAAAACCATATAAATTAACACCATTTGAACTTGTCCTCTTGCCCGTTGAACATTTTGAAGACAATCTAAGCAAATTCATTAATGATGTGAATATTGCCGATGACAAAAAACTGCTTTTACTTCAAGATGCATTGCGACGTGTGGACAAGCATAAACCTTATCGTGAGAGACCCACCGCTGTCGCCGATCCCTCTAAACAGGAAACATCTCAAGATTCTGCAGCAGTGCAAATCAAAGGAGAAGGACTTGAATACAATTGTATTGAAAATTGGGAACCTATTGCCACTGACCTATCGAAAAAAGAGTAAAAGAGCATTATTATATCTTATGTTGGAAACTGGTGGTCATCATCAAGTTCAAGTCGACAGCACAGGGAAACGAATTATAATTCAGGGAAAAAGTTATAATCTAGTTGATTTAATTTGTGATATGGTAACGAATCGTAAAGGACTATTATCATTTGACAATAATCTATACTCCTTTCTAAATGCATTAAACTTCCCTAAAATTCTTACTGACAAGAGTCCAATTCTAACGAGGCTCTAGGAATATATTCCTCTAACAACACCAGCACCTTTTATAGAAGAAGAAGATTCAATATTGGAAGATGATAGCAGCAGCAGCAGCAATGTTTTTATAACACCTGTGGCTGGTAGTCAAAAGCGAAGACGAATTGATTGACCCTCCAGCGTGCAAAAGGGGAGTGGACATTACACTACGTGTTTGCGTTCAAAATGGATGAAGTTCTGAAAGGTGTCTATGAAAATATTGGTGAAGCGGGAAGTTCAAGTTCTCCCAAAACGCTTTCTAAAGTTGTCACCGGCACCACATTAAAACAAAAGAGTATCTAGAGAATGAACCGAGTTACACACTGCATCGGAATCACAGGCTTCGCGGCAAACAATATCGACAAAGCAAGGCCTTTCCCTCTCTGCATATAATGCAAATAGATATTTTAACTTTAGACGCAATTCAATGGCGTCACAATGCACCCAAGAAATATGTTCTGGTGGTTATCAGTGTCTTTAGTCGCTATGCCTATGCCAACCCAATACGATCAAAGAGAGGTGTTGAAGTTGCTCAGGCCATTGAAACTATTCTTGAACAGGATTCGTATAGAAAAATTCAATAGGATCGTGGCAGTGAATTTGTTAATCCCCATGTGCAAAAGGTTCTATTGAAATATAATACATCAATTTATCATAGTCACAGTCCGATAAAGGCTGCATTGGCTGAACGATTAATAAGAACGATTCGTCTATTAATTTCAAGATATTGTACACGGAAAAATACACCGGCTTTTATTCATGATTTAGATAAAATCATGCGGATATACAATCATCGACCACATCAATCTCTGTCCAACTCAAGCCCTCGGGACGTTCATTGCAGTGAAAATACATTTTATGCTTTTCTAAAGCAATATTCCAGTGGTGTAAAAAAAAAAAATGTGAAGAAGAAACTCAATGTTGGTGATACTGTTCGAATTAATCGAATCAACAATATTTTTGAAAAGGGGGATTGTTTATGGAGCACTGAACTTTTAAAATTATCCAAAATCCGGGACACCGAACTAATGAATTATTAGCTACCAGAAACTAAACGTGAAGAGATTCTCGACGTTTTCGTTGAATATGAAGTGCAAAATAAGAGAAACAGTACTGAAAGTTATAAAATTGAAAAGATATTAAAGAGTCGTACTCGTAGGGGCAACAGACAGTTGCTTGTTTACTGGCTAGGATACAACGAAGATTTTGATTTTTGGCTCAGTGCTGAAGATATTAACAATGCCCAATGATTTCTATGTGACTTTCATGTCCAATGTTTCTGATCCTCTCTACAATGACTTGAATAGAACAAGTGATTTTTGGACGAAACTCTCCCCCACCATCAAATTCGACGACGGAAAGTATGAAGTGGCTCTTGTCGACTGTATTCTCAAAAATACGTACGATATCCTGAGAAAAGATCGTAAATATGAAATAAAAATTAGACCCTATGATTGGCCGCCACAACCCTCAAGTGATCAAGAACAAATTCAAAAAATCAATGATGATATGGATGAATTATCCATATATTGAATTACCCTACGAAGAACTCACCTGTATGAATGATTTATGTCGTTCTATTAATAAAAGAATTTCCGCTCGTAAAAAAGGAGCTTTTCATTTCAACTATTCAAAGGAGGAGGGTAAGATCTACATTAGTTCACCTATTGCCAGCGAAAAGCTTATTCTCAATGATAACCTAAAGGATGTTCTTTGCTTTAAGCTCAATATAATCAATGGTAAAAGTGCCGAAAACACTAATTTCATTTTTGCTGAGAACCCACCTGCCTTCTCCTTGGACACTTGTATATTTCTCTACGCCTCATTTGTGGAAACATCTCGAATGTTCCCCTCCTACGAGTTCTTGAACGAAAAACCAATCAAGAGGATATTCACCACTACAATATAAAGCATCTTCAATATATTTCTGTAAACACTTCCTATTTGGAACTCTGTCAGTTAACATTAAGAACTTAATTAGGTGATCCCATAGCAATTTCAAAAGGTTTGGCTGTGATTACATGCCATTTTCGTCCCATCATTCAACAACAAGATGTGTAATGAAAAAGTGGTATTCACTTGTCCTGATATTGACTGCTATGTTAATACACTTGGCCCAAGACAACAGGGCAATAGAAAGGATTATTACAAGGGTTGCTCGTCAATGTCTGGCTATGGTCTTGGCAGTTGGTTTGCTAAGCTGTTTCGCTCTTCACTACCATTGGCTAGAAAATATCTTGTACCGGCTGCAACAGATTTTGCAATCTCTACACTATACGATTGGGGCTCTGGCAAGGATTTTAAAAAAGTGCTACGGAAAATCTTAGGTCCAGTGCGAGAACCCGTGGCGAGAGATTAAAACAAAATTGTAAAGGCTTAAAAAGGTCGAGAAAAACTGAATCACTCATCAGTCTCCACTCAGGTCGGAAACGAAAGACATCACCCCTCTTGTCAAAGAAAAGAAAGAAAAGGGTGAAACGTACTGTAAACAGAATAAGAAGCCTCAGGAAGAAAATTGTTAGATCTAAACTAGATTTCTTCTCTTAAAATGTCCTACCTACCGCATAAGGATTCTCAACCTTCAATCACTACCTCATTGAATCTATTTAATGCTGAAAATGTTAATGGGAGTGTCAAGCATGGATACTATTAACAATTTTATCCACAACAACCCCTCTCCGATAATATCTACTTTCAAATTTATTCCCATGAAGACTACTTTATGGACATGTCTTCTTATAGATTTACAAATGAAAGTCCGAAGATCCGATAATACAAAACCAATTTGGGCCGATGGAATATCCTATGAAAATTGCACATTAAATAATTAATGTGGTCAAATCAGTGTCGACATCAATGGCACGCTGGTGAGCACAAGATATAATGTCTCAAATTATACTAGCTATATACAATTAATTCTGATGTCATCCAAGTCATAAAAGGAATTGAGATGTACCTCCACTAGACATGAATATATTACTAATACTGATAGTACAGATGCACTTAAAAATGCTACAACTAGTGAATTACATCTAGTTGGAAAAATATATCATGAAATATTTATTATACCCCAATGGCTGCCACCCAATGTTAAAGTGGAAATAAAACTGACGCTTGAACCCTCCAATTTCATATTGAGAAAAGAACTTCCTGCCAATCCTGATGTAACTCTCTCCGTCACCTCGGCAATACTTCATGTACGCAAACAACAGGTCATGAGTTCTGTTGCATTGGCAGTGGAAAAACTGAGAGCCAATGGAAATAATATTAAACTACTTGTTCCTCATACAATCACCAATCAACGTCATATTGCCATGGGATCACGCACCTTCACCGATTCATCCTTTATCAATGGCGAAATTCCGTCAAAACTCGCTTTAGCATTTGTAAAAACCGCTATGCAATAGGATCGTGGACTGAATGCCCACATAAATTCGAGATGTTTGGACTTTCATCTCTTGTGTGCAAAGTAAACGGCATCCCACTCTACAATCTATCTTTTGATAAATCCTATAGAACATTGTATGAGTTGACCATGCAAACCCTAGATCAGGATTTGCAACTATTTGAAAATGGTATAACTGAAAATATGTTTGCTAAAACACAGGGTATAAGTGTATTGGATTTGTCTGGCACACAGGAAATGAGTATAGTGGGTACTAGGAGCGTGCGTTTAGAGTGTACATTTGCCGATCCATTGGCTGAGAGTATTGCACTAATCTCACTAAATCAACATGAAACCTATTGGGAAATCACTCCCGAAGGCAGTGTTCTACTAGACTTGGCGCCATGAACACCAGTCAAATAATCAATGTATTTAATATGAATCCCTACATGTCCCAGTACAAATCCTATTGTCTGCCCTCAGACTTTCTTGGAAAAATTCAAAGTGTCAACAATATCTTAATTATTGTTAATAGCAGTCCGTCGACTGTGCTGACGGATCATTGACTTTGCATCTTTCAAACAATGAAGACGATTTAATTTTTTGATCCTCTTGGCCTACCCTATAAATTCTACACACCCCATATCAGCAACTATATTGAGATCAGTGGGAAAAATATTATTCAAAATTGGAAGAGGGTGCAGGATCTAACAACTAAAAGCTGTGGCTTCCATGCACTACTATATTTTGTGTTCCGATGTCGCGGCTATACTTACAAGCAGTTTCTCCACATTTATAGTGACAATCCACGTCTGAATGACTTTCTAGTGGAAAATATCCTCTCAGACATGTACAGTACTGATTTCAGTGCCCGACGAGTAAAGTGCTTAATAAATTTTTGAAACTTTGTTTATTAATAAAAATTTATATATGTAAAACAATTTATTTAAATATTCATTTTAGATTTCTTCTTCTTCGGTGTAGAGGCAGCTTTCTTGAACCACTAATGTCGGTAAATCTATTGAATTCACTGTATATTGATCTTGATTCACTGCAAAGTCAGGGTCACATTTTCTACAGTATAATGTAACTTCACTCTTGTCATATCTCTTTGTATAGTCAATTATACTTTTTACATTCATATTATGAAATTCACGAGTTTCAGTCTGTCTATTTGAAGCAATATTACATACAGTGTTTTCAAGTGGCGAATCACATACGGTAACTACCAATTAAAAATCAATAGGTTTATAGTCATAGTAGGCTGTGTCATCACAACGATGACGTAGAAACCAAATTGTCTTGTTACCCCAACAGTTGAATCGTAGACCAGAATCCTCTTCCCAGAATAATTTAAATCCACGACGATACCAATCTCGTAGAAATAAACTAAAATCACGTTTGGGATTCTTTCCAATCATAGCAGGGTAAGTATTCTCCCACTGATCACATATATCATAGTGAAAATTGGAGCATTGGTGCCCGCTAGGGTGAAAGTCAATAATCTATTGAGGACATGTATTACATCCCTTAATTTGTACTGTATAGCCTCCATGTAATTCTCATAGATTACATAATTTGCACTTTTCAGTATAGTCATCAATAATTTTGCAATTCTCACATTGAGTCCAACTGGCAAGAATGTACATGCATAGCGGACATTTATATAACATTTTTTTTTGGTTTCTGATGTCCACTCTCTCACAGCTAAAACAAAACTGAGCGTCCTCATTCCATAAATTCGTTGAGGGGAATGGAATAAGGAGTAGCTCTGTGATGTTATTTCCCTCGAAGGAGAAGCCATTTACATTGAGTCTATTGACAATGTTTTCGAAAGTATATCCACGGTAGTATTCTGCTTTGTTCCGTTTAATATATATATAAAATGAGTATATGCATTTGAATCAAATCTTAAAAGTTTCACACAATCGTCCAATGGAGGATGATTACTTCTCAAGATATTGCCAGGATTTTCCCGAGAGTATCCTATATTGGAGAGATAACTTGAGAAAATCACCATCTAAAATAAAATGTTTTTCCATAATCACTAGGTTAGATCTAATTCTCTCTTTCGCTAATTTATTCATTTTTTTCAGTCCTTTCACTCTGACTGCTGACTCTAGACTGACCCTGATTCGTTAGCCCCTAACCTAACCTGACCAGAAAAGAAAGGGAACATTTTCGATTTCGAAACAATTTTATTGAATAATTACAACAACAATAATACTAAGCATGTACAATTAGCTATACAGTTTATTGTCATCGATATGTTTCACTAATGCACGTAAATCAGATTGAAATCTATTCACATGTGCTATATCAACTTTTGCAGCGAAACATAATTGATCCTCCATTTTAAATTTGCTCAAGAATATCACATATCTTGCATATACTTCATCCCATTCCAGACAAAGTCGTGATCCTCTCGTGATTTCCACCGCAATGTTTGGTGCTCATGTATTATTACCATCAACTCCACTATCAACTTCTAATAGGGTAAACATTCCACTCGTCATCATCATCAACACACAAATATATATCCAAATGAGTAAAGTCAAACTGTTGTCACTCCTTTGAATTCTATTCACAGACTAATAAAAAAACTATAGCAAAAATCCTTTCCTCATATTCTCTGCAATCCTCCACCGCTAATATGTAAGCGAGTCTCTGATTGGTCTAGAAGGAGATGTATGCGAGCCTCTTATTGGCTGAGAAGGAAACACGTGATCCTGTTTTCTATTCCTGGATCTTAACATTCGCCCCGAGCGTGCACTTACAACAACAACAAATCAATTGATCTTGAACGAAGTGTCATTGACCCTGTCCCCGTTAGACTCAATAATCCTGAAAACATCCATAAAAGTGAGAAAATTCCCGTTTTTCCATTCTCACTGACAAAAACCATAAAACATCCATAAATTGATGTTGACATCCATGAAAAACATCAAATAAATTGACCTACACACATAACCGTCCAAGAAACATCCATAAAAGTGAGAAAATTCCTGTTTTTTTCAAGTGAGAAAAATCCTGTTTTTTCATTCTCAGTGAGAAAATCATCTCTCTAGGGACTCTATGCCCAAATAAGAAGTCCCCCTTGTAGTCAATAAGGTCTTTCTACTCTTATTGAGCTGACCGAACAAGACTAGTACGAGATTTTTGTACTAAATGAGTACAAATACGAAGTATATTGTGCTAGGGAACCACCGCGAAAGAGTAGTAACCCTGACCGCGATTAAATAGAAATACTGGAGATGAGCTTCAGGTAGATTACCGTACGTAAAAAAAAGAAGGCAAGCTATATTCCTTGCAGTAGGGCCACTTTTTTTATATGAGAAAGAGCCCAAGAGCAAACTGTGGCCACAAATAAAACTTGTTGCTACAAATAATTAATTATTGCGATTGCAGGTTCATAAATGTCTTTTAGCTGTAGCTGATGACAAGAGAACCTAGGAACGTTATAAGGAGCTACCAAAAAACAGCACTGGTAAGCAAACCTGAGAGTACAAGCACAAGTCCATTGATAGTGTCATAACAGGTAAAAAGACAAAAAGCTAAATTTTGAGCCTTATTAAATGTAAGCTGTAAGCTGAGCCTTATTCCATAACAACATTAAAGCCGGGAAAAAAAAGATGACAGTCGAATACTTTATTAAACTGTCTCAATGACCGGAAATTCGAAAAAAAAATTTAAAAGCTCAAAAGTTGGCATAAACGAACCGACATAGAGTAATCTGAAAGCAATTACTGAGACAAGTGTACTCAAAATATAACAACATAAAAATTGGAATACAAAGATAAAAAAAAATGCAAAAATAAATGTATATAGTCGTATATGGAAATGTATATAGTGGTAGCAAATGTTATTGAGGAAACATATAGTTATAAATGCGTTTTGCAAACCTTTAACAAAACTGGAATTTTTATGGTATAAAATTGCGAATATAAAAATTTTAATAACAAGTCGTATTGTAAGAACTGTTGCTAAGCCCTTAAATAGCGGCTAATCACAGTTCTCTGTGATAATGTATAAATCTATTTGTTAGGGTCCATTTTTCCTTCATATATAGATACCGGATACAATACCTTTGGAAAATCACGCTGCAGTGCATTTTAAATTACAAGGGTACGTAATCATTGGTTGTTTAAAAAAAATTAAGATATGTAAAATATAACTTATGTCATTTTAAATTATCAGTATAAGTATATTGAATTAATATGTTGAGTATTTTTGTTTTTTTGAAAACAAAAGTCTTGCTTTTTGTGTTGTTCAAGAAGTATTCTGTATTAGCCATTTATAAGCAGTTAACAAAGTACTAATTGGAATTAATTCCAATCCTACTGTATATACCGTGTTTTTATTTTTCATAAGCAACATTAAGTTTTAACCAATAGTTTAATGTTCTATCTAAGGTTTGTGACTTCTGGTCACAAAGGTTTGTGACTTCTGCAAAGTAAACAAGTAACAAAATAATTAGCCTCTTACTCAACCAAAAAAAATTATTTGTATATATTAGTGTGTGATTTTTTTCCCTTATGTATACAGACATTGATGCTTTATTTGTATACTGATATCAAAATTTTTCTTTAGACCATAGACCTAATTTTTTTTACAACTAATTTTTCGTTAATTTTTGCCGATAGCAACCAAAGTTGGATGCAAGTTCAGCCAATTTTTGGTTCATGTATTACGTCAATATTGATTAATAACTGATACATTGCAAGAGCTTGTAGTTAGTATCCCCCAAGATAATCTTTGTATCCCGGACCTATACGTTTACCTTGTCCAAAATCAACATCACAGAATCCAGTAATAAGTGAGAATTTACTACCAATTTATTGACTGAAAAATGAATTTAAATCAGTAAGTTTTTTAGTCTTAATTATTAACTTAAATCAGTAAGATTTAAAACTATGCGTTAGATGTATAAGCAAATAGCTTATAGCCTAAACGTTCATTAAGTTAATGTGAAATGTTAAGAAAATGTATATTTTGTGTTTAAGTGAATTATGTGGTTACAAAAAAATACTATGTACCGTATTAATTATCCAAGGCATTTCTAAAACCGGAACATAAATATTACATCAACCACATTACCCAAGTAAATAAATTATTAATGGAAATTAAATTTAAACTCAAATTAATCAAATCGTTTTTAATATAACTTTAAATCTAATCTAAGTAAAGACGCTAAAATAATGCTTAAGCCGTTGTGGGTCATGATAAGAGATAAGATGCATATTAGAAAGGGTGTTAAAAGAGCAGTTTATCGTTATCAAATCGAAAAGAAAAAAAAGGAAAGAAGATAACAACAAGGATAAATTCCAAAATTGATATCCTTGGAAGATCAGACATGACATAATATTTGGCCATAAACATGACCCTAAGGAAACCCACTAAGGTTACATGCACAAAATGACCGATAAATAATGGCAGCATGAGCAGCATGTACAAAATACTTAAAATTTCTTGTGTTAAAAGTAAAATATATAGAGTTAGAAACAACTCTTGTTAAAGGGGAGAGTACTGTGGTAATTGCCAGATTAAAAAAAATAATTTGATACGAAATAAAACACTTTAAACGCAAAAAATACAAAATACAAAGTTTTGAAATAGCACTTTTTATTAAGGTAAAAGTACACATCCTGGAATGTGTGGGTTTGAATGGAACTTGTTCAATAGCCAATTTCCTGGCTAAGTACGTCAATTGGCCGGATTAATGCGGTTGATTTTTCATATATACTCAGATTTTTTAGACTGAGGGCGCTCTAATCCATTTGAAGGGCGAACCTCTGCCCATTTTATATCTTATTAGGAATACTTTGGATTATATACAACCTTAAAATCACTTTACCACCCATTTAAGTCCCTTCCGAAGTTTACACGATCACCTTTTCCATGAAAACCTTATATGTCCCAGGGCATAAGTTACAACCCTTCCCCTGAGCTTCGGAGGGGGGGTATGTTGACGCCAAAGTTTTGTCATCTGGTCGTTGGACTTTTCAAACAAAATGGCTATTTCAAAATTTTGATTGGATACATTTGGAGAAAAAGAGGGTGGGGGTGTATATGCCTACCAAAAACTGAAGATGACTCTTAAAAAGGAAAATAGAAATTTTAATTTCCAATCAAAGGATCCACCTCTTATGTTAATATTACTATTCCTTACATAAAAGCTTATCTGCCCATGGGGCATGACTTACAACCTTTTCCCTGGGCTCTGGGGGTTTTCATGATCCCTGTTTTTTTTTCACTTGATCTTTCAACTATTTTGAACAAAATGGCTATATCAAATTTTTGATTAGATAGATTTTGGGAAAAGGGGAGGGGGGAGGGGCGGCTAGTTGCCAAACCATCAGTTTTGACTCTTAAAAAGGGCACTACAAATTTTGATTTACAATCAAAAGAGCCCCCTCTGAAGTTTATACTACCATCACTTCCATAAAAAACCGTATATACCCCTAGGGCATAATTTACAACCACCTGCCCCCAAGTTCTGGTGGGCTGTGTTATGCCTGGAGTTTTTTAAAACAATGTTTTGTCTATTTTAAACAAAATGGCTATATAAAAAATTCGATTGGAGGCATTTTGGGAAAATAGGATTGGCGAGGAGGGGGAGGGTTAGTTGCCAGTGGATCACTTTTGACTCTTAAAAAAGAAATTAGAACTTTCAATTTTTCATCATTTCAGTCCCTTCCGAGGTTGATATGACCGCTTTTCCATAAAAAACTTTATATGCCCGCAAGGCATAAGTTATTACCCTTCCCTTTGGGCTCGAGTGTGGGGGATTATGTTGACCCCGAAATTTTTTTATCAGATCGTTGGACTATTTTCAATAACATACCTATCTAAAAAAAAATTATTAGATGGGTTTGGGGAAAAAAGGACGGGGGTTAGTTGACCTCTGATGTCTTTTTACTCTTAAAAAGTGAACTAGAACTTAAAATTTCAGATCAAATGAACCCCTTCTGACGTTTATAAAAGCAGCCCTTAAATAAAAAGCAATATATGCCCCTAGGGCATAACTTTCAACGTCTGGCTCTTGGCCCCGAGGGATTGTGTTCACCCTGGTTAATGTTATGTTATCTAATCATTGAATTCAAATTTAAATTTTTGTCAGATGTATTTGGGGAAAAAAGGGCGTGGGGCTTTTTGCCCTCTGATCACTTTTGAGTCCTAAAAAGGGCACTATTACTTCCGATTTCCAATCGAACAAGGCAATAAAACATAGTGGAGCTGTAGTTGAAATGTATAAACTATATCCAATAAAATGCTCTATCTCTGATGTTTATATGACCATCCTTTGCATAAAAGCAGTGAAGCATGACTTACAAAACTTCCTCAGGTTCTGGGGAGTTGTGTTGATCCCGGATTTTTTTTAAAACATAGTGGAGCTGTAGTTGAAATGTATAAACTATAATTATTCTACATGTGATGAAGTAAGATTTGTCATTTCTAACCATTTTATATAGCTAAAAATAAGAGAAAAGGGTATCATTAATAAAATTCTAGACAAGCAACTTAATGCTATCTTGGAAAGTGGTTAAGTTAAGAAAATCAACTTTCCTTCTGAACTAGTTGCCCTCTGATCACTGTTGACTCTTACAAAGGGTACTAGAACTCTCGATTTCCAATCGAAGGAGCCCCCTTTGAAGTTTATACGACGACCATTTCCAGAGGAAGTGCCTCTGAAAAAGTAAACAATAAAACATTGGAGCCGCATGGCCTTTACTATAGCCAACTCTATACTGATGCCTCTGATTTTAGATATGGTTTATATACTGTTGTTACCATCACTAGTGTTTCAACAAGTTTATCCATAATTGAAGTGTTACAAAATTGAAAACCAGAAAAAGACATGGGAAATACATAATTTGGGTTATATATTTGTGCATGATGGGTGTGGAGATAAAGCATAGTGGAGCTGCAGTTGATATATATTAACTATAATTATTCTGCATGTGATGAAGTAAGATCTGTCATTTCCAACCCGTTTATATAGCTAAAAATAAGAGAAAAGGGTAGGCCTATCATTACTAAAATTCTAGACGAGCAACTTAATGCTATCTTGGAAAGTGGTTATGTTAGAAAAATGTAACTTTCAAGGATGAATCTATAGAAAAAAGTATATCCTGGGAAGATATTTTGAAGTACCGATCTCCACTCCTTCTCCCTCTAGAGGGCACTGACCTTTACAAATTTTTGTTTTATAATTGTGAAACCTTGCAAAATAGATATTCAGCTCAAGCGAAGTACAAGGAAAGGATTTTCAGCTTCACAACTTTGCTCAATCCTAATTTATGAGGTTTCAAAGATCTGCAAATACATTTCCTTGATTTAGAAAAAAACACTGATATAGGTTAAAATTCTACTGATATAACAGGAATTGTATTTTCAAAACCAAAACTAGAGAAAAAGGAACTGAAGATTAAGGTACAATGTAGTTTCACCAAAATTCCAATAGGTATAGACCTGTAATATAGACAAATTTCTAAGACATAGAAATCAGAGGAGGGTTAACACAGTAGTTTGACAATACCTTCCCAGAGAATAGTTTTGGTCCTAAATTCATTAGTCTACAGAGAGTTTTACTTTCCTGACCTAGTCACGGGTTTCCAACATTTGAATATGATAGCCATTGATCTTTTATATACGGTACTAAGGATCAAATATTGTTGTTTACTACTATATAGAAAGCAGTATAAAGCCAAACAAAAGACAGTATCATGCTTTCTCTCATTATTTAGAATGATAAAAAGTCATACAAATGACTTTTTATATCTCATTCTGTTATAGAGCAAACATAAATAAAGTCATGAAGATAACTTTTTATATGCCATTCTATTCTATTATATGCAGTGTCAGCAAGTTCACCCGCAAGCTCCAGGGACCCATAACAGTGGCGGATCCAAAAGAGGGGCGAGGGGGGCACGCCCCCCCTCCCTAGCGTAGTCTAAAGCAGTGTAATTTACTTATTTAACTCAAGTTTGCGTTAATTAAACTTGCTCCTAATGCAAGTTTATCGGATCAACCTATTTAACACCCCCCCCCTAAAAAAAATCCTGGATCCGCCCCTGAACCAGAACCCTGTTCTTTAATGATTTAAAGAACATGAAAATTGGAACTTGGAATGTTACGACATTAAAAATAACTATCGTATCGACATTTTGACTGACGAATTCAGACGATTCGAACTGGACTTATTAGGAGTTTCAGAAACATATCCCAGGGGTAGGAAGCCTGAAATTAGGTGATATAGAATTTGTTTACTCAGGCAGGAAGGATGGGTTACATAGACAGGGAGTAGGGCTCATGATGAATAAGGAAGCTGCTAAGTCTTGTTTGGGCTGGGAAGGTATTAATAATAGAATACTAATTGCTCATTTTATGACTAGAAAGTTCAGAGTATCAGTTATAGTAGTATACGCCCCTGTAGAACCGACTGATGGAGATACTAGTGACTCAGATGAATTTTACTTACAGTTACAGGAGCAAATAGACAAGGTCCCAGGTAGAAATATGATGTTATTGATGGGAGATTTTAACGCCCAGGTTGGTAGAAATAAGGATAGATGGTATCCCAGCTTAGGTAAATTTGGTGTAGGAAAAGAAAACAGTAATGGATACAGACTTTTGCAATTTTGTAGGTATAACAGTCTAGTTATAACCAATACGGTGTTTGGTCATAAAATGGCTCATAAGCTAACATGGTATTCACGTGATGGTAAGACAGCAAACCTTACTGATTATTTTATAGTAAACCGAAGACTGGCAGGATCAATACAAGATACTAGGGTATATAGGAGTGCTGTTATTGATGTTAAAAGTAAAGATCACCATCTAGTAGTGTCAAGGGTTAATTTAAAGCTGAAAAATCGGAAGGGTAATTACCTCCCGGGAAGTTATGATGTTAGTAGACTCCAGGATGAGAATTTGAGAGAAACTTTACAGGAACATTCGAATACTAAAATTGAGAGTTTAAAATTTGATAATGTGGAAGATGGTTGGAATAATTTTAGAAAAATAATTTGTGAAGTTGCTGAAGGTGTATTGGGGAAGAAAGCTAGAACTGCAGCTAAGAATATTAGTGAAAAAGCTTTATGTTTAATAGAAAGGAGAAAGGACTTGTACAAGAATTATCTGAGTGATAGATCACATGAAAACAAAAGAAATGTAAAGAAAGTGGAGAGAGCATTGAAATATGAACTATGGAGGTGTGAAGTGGAGGCCATGGATAAAATTGCTGAGGATTTAGAAGATGCAGCTAGACGGCATAATAGTAAAATATTGTACTGGCACGTTAACAAATTGAGAGGTAGTAGTCAATCCGGACTTGTCCCAGTAATATAGGAATATGGGGTGGCAATTAGCGATAAGGCAAATTCTAAAGAGAGATGGGCTGAACATTTTGAGAATTTGCTTAACCGAGATAGAGTTACAGGAAAAGATACAGAGGGAAATGAAAAAGTTATTGATACCTTGGATGTGAAGGAAGATTTGTTTTGTGAGGAGGAATTCGCGACAGTACTAAAAGGATTAAAAAATAATAAGGCTCCAGGTGCTGATAGGGTGGTAAATGAGTTTCTTAAATACGGTGGCTCTGAGGTTAAAAATAAGTTACTGAAGATTATGAATATGATTTTTGAAGAAGCGGAAGTACCTAACGATTTTAGGGAAACCTTAATTAAGCCACTTTATAAAAAAGGTGAAAAGTGAATGTGGTAATTATCGAGGCATTAGTCTGGTCTCTGTAGGTAGCAAATTGCTTAGTAATATGATACTTTTTAGACTGAGAGATGCCGTAGACAAAGTTTTAAGAGAAGAGCAGTGCGGTTTTAGAAAAGGTAGAGGATGTGTTGAGCAAATTTTCACTCTTAGCTTAATAATTGAGAAGTGCCTAAGTTTTCAAACACCTTTGGTCCTCAGTTTTATAGATTATGAGCAAGCGTTCGATTCTGTTGATAGAGGAGCTTTAGCAAAGGTTTTATCATTGTATGGCATACCAGAAAAATACAATAAAGTGATAAATGTTATGTACGAGAGTAAAATTGCTGCGGTTAAGGTAGGAAATGAGGTTAGCAGCTGGTTTTCTATTAAATCAGGAGTTAAGGAGGGTTGTGTTCTATCCCCCTTTATATGGATTATTTTGATGGACTTCGTATTAAGGAGCACAGGAAAGGCAATGGAAGACCACGGAATCAAATGGGGAGGAAAAAGTTTCCTGGACTTGGATTATGCTGATGATTTAAGCATCCTAGATGAAAGTGTAAGCAAAATGAATGAAGTTTTAGAGGTTTTGCGAGTTCAGGGTGCTAGTATTGGTTTGAAAATTAATGTTAGGAAGACTAAGTCACTAAGGCTAGGAATAAGTGAAGATGAAAAGGTGACGTTGGGTAATGAAAAGATTGATCAGGTGGGCAGCTTCACCTACCTTGGTAGTATTATTAGTAAAGATGGTGGGAGCAGTGAAGATGTTAAAAATAGAATAGCCAAGGCTCAGGGTGTTTTTTCATAGTTAAAAAAAGTCTGGAAGAATAGGAAGATAAGTCTGCAAACCAAGATTAGAATCTTAGAAGCTACAGTGATGACAGTGGTCAAATATGGCTCTGAAGCAGTAGAAAGGGGGGTCCGACTCGTGACAGGACATAATTTATGCATGTTTTTATGGTTTTCTCAGTGAGAATGAAAAAACAGAATTTTTCTCACTTGAAAAAACATGAATTTTCTAACTTTTATGGATGTTTTCTTGGACGGTTATTGGTGTTGGTCAATTTATTTGATGTTTTTCATGGATTTCAACATCAATTCATGTCTGTATTATGGTTTTTGTCAGTGAGAATGAAAAAACAGGAACTTTCTCACATTTATGGATGTCAACAGCAATTCATGTCTGTTTTATGGTTTTTGTCAGTGAGAATGGAAAAACAGGAATTTTCTCACATTTATGTATGTTTCATGGACGGTTATGTGTGTTGGTCAATTTATTTGATGTTTTTCATGGATGTCAACAGCAATTCATGTCTGTTTTATGGTTTTTGTCAGTGAGAATGAAAAAACAGGAACTTTCTCACATTTATGGATGTCAACAGCAATTTATGTCTGTTTTATGGTTTTTGTCAGTGAGAATGAAAAAACAGGAACTTTCTCACATTTATGGATGTCAACAGCAATTTATGTCTGTTTTATGGTTTTTGTCTGTGATAATGAAAAAACAGGAACTTTCTCACATTTGAATGTCAACAGCAATTTATGTCTGTTTTATGGTTTTTGTCAGTGAGAATGGAAAAACAGGAACTTTCTCACATTAATGGATGTCAACAGCAATATATGTATGTTTTATGGTTCTTTTCAGTGAGAATGGAAAAACAGGAACTTTCTCACTTTAATGGATGTCAACATCAATTTATGTCTGTTTTATGGTTTTTGTCAGCGCAGAGATGCCAAAAACAAAAGGAATACGCTGAAGTTACGATTAGGGATTATTTGGGCGAAACCGTTTTAGGGAATTATTTCGGCGAAACAGTTAGAGACATTTTAAAAGATGATTTAAAAGATGATTTTAGAAGAGGATTTGAGGGTGAAACTCTGTGGTCGTCATAATACACAAGTTCCATTTGCACAGTGTTGTGAGGTCCCCTACCACAACACCAAAGAGTCCTCATACCTCACCCCAACCCCGAAGGGTCCTCATACCCCACCCCAACCCCGAAGGAAGCCCCCGGTCCTCAAAGGTCCACCGGGCTCCCAAAGGGCCACCCGGCCCTCAAGGGCCCCCCAGACCCCCAAAGGACCCCCCAGGCCCCAAAGGTCCCCTCCCCTTGGCCCCCAAAGGGCCCCCCTCCCTCTCCCCCTCCTCACCTTCCCCTCCCCCTCCTCACCTTCCCCTCCTCACCTCCCCTCCCCTCCCCTCCCCCATTTTTTAATATTTTTTTGTGCATTGAGACACAGAAGGACCCCCTCCCCCGCCCCCCTAAAGGGCCCCTTTAGGGCCCCACCCCGTAAAGGGCCCCATTAGAAACATCTCTACATGTTTAAGTTAGGTTAGGTTAACTTATCACGAGCGCTCATGATAAGATAACCTAACCTAACTTAAACATGGTAAAAAGATTAAATTAGGTTAGGTTAGCCTACGTACGCGCGCGTACTTAGGCTAACCTAACCTAACCTAACCTAACATAAGCTATCCGAACCTAACCTAATTTAATCTTTTAAGCATGTTTCAGTTAGTTTAGGTTAGATTATAATTAGCGCTCAGGTTAATTTAAACTAAAATAACTTAAAAATGTAGAGATGTTTATAATTATTTATTAATATTTATTTATACCTAACCTAACCTATTATTTTTGGTGGTTAGATGAATGAACTGAATTTAAGAAAAATTAGAAATAAAGTGAAACTTTTTATCTTTATGGTAAATAATCACAATCATAGTATAGTCATTCCTATCTTCTATGGAAAAATTTAGAATTGAACTATAAATTTTTTGACTTTGATAAATTAGGAATCGATATGAAAGTTATTTCTTTTTCATCGGTAAATTTCAGAATTGAGCTAATTTTTGTCTATCTTTTTTAAGAAAATTCTGATGAGAGCTAGTACATTTAGAGACTATTCGAGACAAACTGGAACTAAATCGGAGCTCCATATATTGATGAAGAATGTTCACAATCAAAGTATAACTTTTCCTATCTTCTATGAAAAATTTATAACAATATATAAAATTGTGTCATCTCTTTGAGAAAAATCTGCATTGAAGTGGAAATTTTTCTATTATTTTATGAGAACGGAATTGATCAATAACTTATTTAATTTTCATTGTGAAAATTCAGAATTGAAGTTGAACTTTTCTTTTTCCGGGAAAATATTTGGAACAGAACTTCAAATTTTTTCATCTCTTTGAGAAAGGTCGGAATTGAATTTAAGAAAATTTAGAATTAAAGTAAAACTTTTTATCTACATGGAAAATAATCATAATCATAGTATAACTTTTCCTATCTTCTGCGGACAAATTTAGAATTGAACTTAAAATTTTTATGTCTTGGTGAACTTAAAAGTGATATGGAAACTTTTTATTTTCTCTGGAGAAATTAGAAATGAATTATGTTCTTTGGTAAAATTCAGAAGAGAACAAGAACTTTTCTATCTTCTATGAAAAATTTGGAACAGTATTTTAAATTTTTTCATCTGTTTGAGAAAAATCTGAACTGAATTGGAAAATTTTTATATTATTTTTGAAAAATAGAAATGATCAATAACTTATGTCATTTTCATTGAGAAAATTCAGAATCGAAGTTGAACTTTTCTTCACTTCTTTGAGAAAATTTAAATTTGAAGTGAAACTTTTAATCTTCATAGAAAATAATCACAATCATAGTATAACTTTTCCTATCTTCTATGTAGAAATTTAGAAATAAACTTTAAATTTTTTATGTCATGGCGAACTTAAAACTGAAGTGGCAGCTTTTTATTTTCTATGGAGAAATTAGAATTGAATTGTGTTCTTTGGTAAAATTCAGAAGAGAACTTGAATATTCACAAACAAAGTATAACTTTTCCAATATTCTATGAAAAATTTGGAACATAACTTTAAATTTTTTTCTTCTCTATGTGAAAAGTCGCAACTGAATTTAAGAAAATTTAGAATTAAAGTGGAACTTTTTATCTTCATGGAAAATAATCACTATCATAGTATAACTTTTCTTATCTTCTATGGAAAAATTTAGAACAGAACTTTTAAATTTTTTATGTCATGGTGAACTTAAAACTGAAGTGTAAGCTTTTTATTTTCTCTGGAGAAATTAGAATTGAATTTTGTTTGTTGGTAAAATTCAGAAGAGAACTTGAACTTTTCTATCTTCTATGAAAAATTTGGAATAGTATTTTAACTTTTTTCATCTCTTTGAGAAAAATCTGAACTGAAGTGGAAAATTTTTATATTATTTTGGGGAAATAATTGATCAATAACTCATTTCATTTTCAATGAGAAAATTCAGAATCGAAGTTGAACTTTTCTTTTTCCGAGAAAATATATTGAAGAGAACTTTAAATTTTTTCATCTCTTTGAGAAAGGTCGGAGCTGAATTTAAGAAAATTTAGAATTAAAGAGAAACTTTTTATCTTCACAGAAAATAATCACAGTCATAGTATAACTTTCCATATCTTCTAAGGAAACATTTAGAACTGAACTTAAAATTTTTTATGTCTTGGTGAACTTAAAACTGAAGTGGAAGCTTTTTATTTTCTCTGGAGAAATTAGAATTGAATTGTGTTCTTTGGTAAAATTCAGATTAGAACTTGAACTTTTCTATCTTCTAAGAAAAATTTGGAACAATATTCAAAATTTTGTCATCTCTTTGAGAAAAATCTGAATTGAAGTGAAAAATTTTATTTTATTTTGGGAAAATAGGATTGTTCAATAACTTATTTCATTTCCATTGAGAAAATTCAGAATCGAAATTGAAATTTTCTTCTTCCGGGGACCATTTTGGAACAGAACTTTACATTTTTTGATCTCTTTGAGAATGGTCAGAACTGAATTTAAGAAAATTTAGAATTAAAGTGAAATTTTTTATCTTCATAAGAAAATAATCATAAACATAGTATAACATTTCCTATCTTCTACGGAAAAGTTTAGAAGTGAACTTTAAATTTTTTATGTCTTGCGACTTTTCTTTTTCCGTGAAAATAATTGGAATAGAACTTTAAATTTAACTATTTGAGAAAGGTCGGAATTGAATTTAAGAAAATTTAGAATTAAAGTGAAACTTTTTATCTTCATGGAAAATAATCACAATCATAGTATAACTTTTCCTATCTTCTACGGAAAAATTTAGAAGTGAACTTTAAATTTTTTATGTCTTGGTGAACTTAAAACTGGAGTGTAAGCTTTTTATTTTCTCTGGAGAAATTAGAATTGAATTGTGTTCTTTGGTAAAATTCAGAAGATAACTTGAACTTTTCTATCTTCTATGAAAAATTGAGCCTGCTAGTAGTATCATTATCTCTAAAATTATTTTTTTTACATCTCTGACCTTTTTAATAGATATTCTGAACGTTTGACGTTCTAGAATATCCTAAAAATAATGAATACTTAACAATATAATGCATAATATATTTTTAATGAAATAACGACATGTAGAATATTAATATAAAAATATGTTAAATACATTATTATACATTATTAGTACACTTGCGCTTCACTTTCCGTCAATTCATCTTTATATTCATTGATGATATTGTCTGCTAGTGTCCTTTTTATTATGCCTGCGATTTCGCTGTCTATTCTAACATTATTTTTACATAGATAACAGTTTTGGCACATTGACATGATATGATTTATGATGTTGATGCAGCTGTATGTATGTCTTCTTTTTCCTTTAGCTTTCATTCGAATGCTAACACCGGAAAGATTGCGATAAGATCTATCAACAGCTAACATGCTACCATAACCATTAGCTAGAAGTTGTCCCTCTTCATCAACTATTATTTTTAAGTTGGCATTCTCTTTGACTACTAATTTCTCTGGTAATGCTACTCTCGCATATCCACCACTTGCATGATGGAAATTCTTGGGTACACCAAAGGAATTTAACTCCTCACTGTCATGACAACGTATGCATACATTCCCAATAAGATCTCCACTTGCACTCGTTTCATAGTTCAGGTATTTCTCCTTGTCAGCATTCAACACGACGATGATTTTTTCATGTGCACATACTTTCGTCGAATAATTCATCTTCACTTTTTACAGATATGAATTGTGTGTTGATCCTTCCACTGCCGTAAAAAATACTGATTTAATGCATGCAATAAACTCGGTAGTGTCGATAACCTGCCATAGAGTATCAGTGGAAAAGCCTTGTCGTGTCTATGAACAAGCACAGATTACGATTGGTAGAGTGGTAAGCATATTTCACGTCAGTTTGAGATTTAATAAAATGTCTAATTAAAGTGCAATTTTTTTTCTTGATGAAAAATAATCATAATCATAGTAAAGCTTTTCCTACTTTATGTGGAAAAAATTAGAATTTAACTTAAAATTTTTTATGACTTCTTGAGCGCAAAATTAACGCGGGTTATATATGTAACAGAACTTTATATTTTTTCATCTCTTTGAGAAACGTCGGAACTGAATTTAAGAAAATTTAGAATTAAAGTGAAACTTTTTATCTTCATAGAAAATAATCACAATCATAGTATAACTTTTCCTATCTTCTATGGAAAAAATTAGAACTGAACTTTAAATTTTTTATGTCTTGGTGAACTTAAAACTGACATGGAAGCTTCACCTACAAAATACTAAGAAACCTTAGCTCAGAAAAGAATGAAATAGCCAACTACTCATCCCAAACTAGAAGTTTCAGACAACAAAAGCCTCTGAGGTGGTAAGAATACTAGCTCTGAAAAGTCCAAAATGCAAACTATACATCCCAAATCTTAATTTTCTGAAAGCACACACCTATGAAATACTAAGAAATCTAGCTGAGAAAATTCAAAAATGGAAAACCACTCATTCACAAATCAAAGGTTTCAGTCAACACACACCTAATAAAGGCTAAGAAATCCAGCTCAGAAAAGTCCAAAAATAACAACCCACACATCCGAAATCATTGGTTTCAGACAACACATACCTACGAAAGACTAAGAAATCGGGTTATGAAAAGTCGGGAATAGAAAATTGCATACCTCAAATCATAAGTTTCAGACAACACACACATATGAAATACTAAGAAACCTTAGCTCAGAAAAGCCTGAAATAGCAAACTATTCATCCCAAATTATAGGTTTCAGACAACAAACACCTATGAGGGAATAAGAATTCTAGCTCTGAAAGGTCTAAAAATCAAACTACAAATCGCAAATCATAATTTTCTGAAAGCACAAGCCTATGAAAGGCTAAAAAACCTAGCTCAGAAAAGTCAAAAATAGCAAATAAACCATCCCAAATCATAGGTTTCAGACAACACATACCTATGAAAGTCTAAGAAATCCAGCTCAGAAAAGTCAAAAATAGTAACACACCCATCCAAAATCATAGGTTTCAGACAACACATATCAACAAAAGACTAAGAAATCTAGCTTAGAAAAGCCCGAAATAGTAATTTACATATCCCAAATCATATGTTTCAGACAACATTCACCTACGAAATACTATGAAACCTTAGCTCAGAAAAGCCTGAAATAGCAAATTACACACCTCAAATCATAAGTTTCAGACAACACACACCTAAGAAATACTAGGAAACCTTAGCTCAGAAAAGCCTGAAATAGCAAACTACTCATCACAAACTATAGGTTTCAGACAACAAACATCTATGAGGGACTATGAATCCTAGCTCTGAAAAGTCCAAAAAGCAAACTACAAATCCCAAATCATAGGTTTCAGACAACACACACCAACAAAAGACTATGAACCTTATATCTCAAATCATAGGTTTCAGTCAACACACACCAACGAAAGACTAAGAAATCTAACTTAGAAAAGCCCGAAATAGTAATTTACATATCCCAAATCATAAGTTTCAGACAACATTCACCTACGAAGTACTATGAAACCTTTGCTCAGAAAGGCCTGAAATAGCAAATTAGACACCTCAAGTCATAAGTTTCAGATAACACACACCTACGAAATACTAAGAAACCTTACCTCAGAAAAGCCTGAAATAGCAAACTATTCATCCCAAACTATAGGTTTCAGACAACAAACACCTATGAGTGACTAAGAATCCTAGCTCTAAAAAGTCCAAAAAGAAAAACTACAAATCCCAAATCATATGTTTCTGACAACACACACCAACGAAAGACTAAGAAATCTAACTTAGAAAAGCCCGAAATAGTAATTTACATATCCCAAATCATAAGTTTCAGTCAACACACACCTACGAAAGGTTAAGAAATCCAGCTCTGAAAAGTCCAAAAGCAAACTACTCATCCCAAACTATAGGTTTCAGACAACAAACACCTATGAAAGGCTAAGATATCTAGCTCAGAAAAGTCAAAAATAGTAATTTACATATCCCAAATCATAAGTTTCTGACAACACACACCTATGAGAGGCTAATAAACCTAGCTCAGAAAAGTCAAAAATAGCAAACTACTCATCCCAAACTATAGGTTTCAGACAACAAACACCTATGAGGGGCTAAGAAATCTAGCTCAGAAAAGCCCGAAATAGTAATTTACATATCCCAAATCATAATTTTCTGACAACATTCACCTACGATATACTAGGAAAGCCTAGCTCATAAAAGTCTGAAATAGCAAACTACTCATCCCAAACTAGAAGTTTCAGACAACAACACCTATGAGAGACTAAGAATCCTAGCTCTGAAAAGTCCAAATACCAAACTACACATCCCAAATCATAATTTTCTGACAACACACACCAATTTACTGCTCAGAAATTCTTTTCGTAAAAGTCAAAAATATCAAACAAGCCATCCCAAATCATATGTTTGAGACAGTACAGACCTATGAATGACTGAGAAATCCAAACCAGAAAAGTCAAAAATAGCACCCCATACACCCCAAATGATAGGTTCTAGATAACACACATCAAGGAAAGACGGGGCCCGGGGAGGGCCTTTGAGGGTCTGGGGGGGCCCTTGAGGGCCGGGTGGTCCTTTGGGTGCTGTGGGGGACGTTTGAGGACCTGGGGGTTCATTGGGGGTGGGGGTTGGGGGATTGGACCCCTTTGGGGTTGGGGATAGAGGACCTCACGACACTGTTCAAATTGAACTTGTGTATTATAACGACCTCAGAGTTTCACCCTCAAATCCTCTTCTAAAATCTCTTCAAAAATCATCTTTTAAAATGTCTCTAACTGTTTCGCCGAAATAATTCCCTAAAATAATAATTTGTTCTGAAAAGATTTAATAAAGCTTTAAAAAAGTATTAAAATGGTGGCTCAGGAGCCTTTGGGGCGCCGAGGGTCCTTTAGGGGGGGGGGGGGGGGTCCTTCTGTGTCTCAATGCACAAAAAAAATATTAAAAAATGGGGGAGGGAAGGGGAGGGGAGGAGGGGAGGGGAGAGGGGAGGAGGGGTGGGGGAGGGGAAGGTGAGGAGGGGGAAGGAGAGGTAGGGGGGCCCTTTGGGGGCCAAGGGGGAGGGGGCCTTTGGGGCCTGGGGGGTCCTTTGGGGGTCTGGGGGCCCTTGAGGTCCGGGTGGTCCTTTGGGAGCCCGGTGGACCTTTGAGGACCGGGGGCTTCCTTCGGGGTTGGGGTAGGGTATGAGGACCCTTCGGGGTTGGGGTGGGGTATGAGGAACCTTTGGGGTTGGGGTGGGGTATGAGGACTTTTTGGTGTTGTGGTAGGGGACTTTCTCACTTTAATGGATGTCAACATCAATTTATGTCTGCTTTATGGTTTTTGTCAGTGAGAATGGAAAAACAGGAACTTTCTCACTTTGATGGATGTCAACAGCAATTTATGTCTACCCCCGGGCCCTGGTGGGCTGTGTCGACACCGGAGTTTTTTGTTATCAGAACTTTGAACTATTTTAACAACAGTCTATCTCAAAATTTTTATCTGATGCATTTCGAGCGTGGAGGAGGGGGGGAGGATAGTTACCCTACAATATCTTTTGAATCATAAAAAGTGAACAAGAACTTTCAATTTTCAGTCAAATGAGACCTCTCCAAAGTTTATACGAGCATCCCTTCCATAAGAAATAATGGGAAGGATTCGGAGAATCCTTAAATTACAGCCCGTGCCCTGAGGGTTGTGGGGGAGTTGTCATCCTCAAAGACCTAATTTCCAGAACTTAAAACTACGTTTAATAAAATGGCTGTCTCAAAATTTTGATTGGATGTGTTTGGGGAAAAGGTGGACGTGAGATGGGGGTTAGTTGCCCTCAAATGACTTTCGACTATTAAAAAGGGCACTAACCCTTTGAATTTTCAATCGAATGAGCCCTTTTTGAAGTTTTTACGACACCGCTTTCTATAAAAACCCTATATGCCCCCAGAACATAACTTAAAACCCTTGCCCTGAGGGTTGTGGGGGATTGTCCTCCTGAAAAATATATTTTCTATCTGGAAATCAACTATGCTTAACAGAATGGCTATCTCAAAATTTTGATTGGATACGTTTGCGGAAATGATGGGCGGGGTGAGGGGGGGGGGTGCTAGTTCACCTCCAATCACTTTCGAATATTAAAAAGGGCAGTATCCCTTTGAATTTCTAATCGAATGAGCCTTTTTTGAAGTTTCTACGACAACACCTTCTATAAAAATCTTATATGCCCCCAGGTCATATCTTAAACCCCTTGTCCTGAAGGTTTTGGGGGAGTGTCCTCCTCAAAAATATATTTTCTATCTGGAAATCAACTATGCTGAACAAAATGGTTATCTCAGAATTTTGATTGGGTGTGTTTGGGGAAATGATGGGCATGGGGGGAGGAGGCAAGTTACACTCCAATCACTTTCAACAATTAAAAAAGCCACAAGCCCTTTAATTTCAATCGAATGAGCCTGTTTTGAAGTTTCTACGACAACGCCTTCTATAAAAACCTTATATGCCCCCAGGCAATAACTTAAAACCCTTGCCCTGAGGGTTGTGGGGGAGTATCCTCCTCAAAAATATATTTTCTATCTGGAAATCAACAACGCTGAACAAAATAGCTATCTGAAAATTTTGATTGGATGTGTTTTGGGGAATGATTGGCGTGGGGGGGGGCTAGTTGCCCTCCAATCATTTTCGACTATTAAAAAGGGCACTGGCCCTTTAATTTCCAATCGAATGAGCCTTTGAAGTTTCTACGACAACGCCTTCTATAAAAACCGTATATTTCCCCACGGCATAACTTAAAACCCTTGCCTTGAGGGTTGTGGGGGTGTGTTCTCCTCAAAAATATATTTTCTATCTGGAAATCACCTACGCTGAACAAAATGGCTATCTCAAAATTTTGATTTGATGTGTTTGGAGAAATGATGGGCGTGGGGGTGGGGGGCTAATTACACTCCAATCACTTTCGACTATTAAAAAGGGCACTAGCTCTTTAATTTCCAATCGAATGAGCCTGTTTTGAAGTTTCTACGACATGGCGTTCTATAAAAACCTTATATGCCCCCAGGGCATAACTTAAAACCCTTGCCCTGAGGGTTGTGGGGGAGTGTCCTCCTCAAAAATATATTTTCTATCTGGAAATCAACTACGCTGAACAAAATGGCTATCTCAACATTTTGATTGGAGGTGTTTGTGGAAATGATGGGCGTGGAGGGGGGGAGGCTATTTACACCAATCACTTTCGACTATTAAAAAGGGCCCTAGCTCTTTAATTTCCAATCGAATGAGCCTGTTTTGAAGTTTCTACGACAACGCCTTCTATAAAAACCTTATATTCCCCCAGGTCATATCTTAAAACCCTTGCCCTGAAGGTTGTGGGGGAGTGTCCTCCTCAAAAACATATTTTATATTCGGAAATCAACTATGCTGAACAAAATGGCTATCTCAAAATTTTGATTGGATGTGTTTGGGGAAATGATCGGCGTGGGGGGGGAGGGAGGGGGGCTAGTTACACTCCGATCACTTTCTACTATTAAAAAGGGCACTAACCCTTTAATTTCCAATCGAATGAGCCTGTTTTGAAGTTTCTATGACAACCTCTTCTATAAAACCTTATCTACCCCCAGGGCATAGCTTAAAAACCTTGCCATAAGGGCTTCGGGGGAGTATCCTCCTAAAAAATATGTTTTCTATCCGAAAACCAACTACGCTAAACAAATTGGTTATATGAAAATTTGAATTGGATGTATTTGGGGAAATTATGGGCGTGGAGGGGGAGGGGGGCTAGTTACACTCCAATCACTTTCGACTACTAAAAAGGGGACTAGCTCTTTAATTTCCAATCGAATGAGCCTGTTTTGAAGTTTCTACGACAACACCTTCTATAAAAACCTTATATGCCCCCAGGGCATAACTTAAAACCCTTGCCCTGAGGGTTGTGGGGGACTATCGTCCTCAAAAATATATTTTCTATCTGTAAATAGACGACGCTGAACAGATGGGGCAACTCCACCTTTTGACGGGATGTTTTTGGAGGACGGATGGGCTTGTGGGGGGGGCGAGTTGCCCTCCAATCACTTTCAACTATTAAAAGAGGCACTAGCCCTTTAATTTCCAATCGAATGAGCCTGTTTTGAAGTTTCTACGACAACGCCTTCTATAAAAACCTTATATGCCCCCAGGGCATAACTTAAAACCCTTGCGCTGAGGGTTGTGGGGGAGTATTCTACTCAAAAATATATTTTCTATCTTGAAATCAACTACGCTGAACAAAATGGCTATCTCAAAATTTTGATTGGATTAATGGGCGTGGGGGTGGGGGGGCTATTCGCCCTCCAATCATTTTCGACTATTAAAAAGGGCACTAGAACTCTCGATTTCCAATTGAATGAGCCCCGTTTGAAGCGTATACGAGGACCTCTCCCGTATGAAGTTCCTCTGGGGAAAAAAAAAAATAATAATAAAACATTGGAGCCGTATGGCCTTTACTATAGGTAACGCTACAGCGTTGCCTCTGATTCAGGAGTTCGTCAAGGACGTACGCTGTCACCAAAACTTTTTACTCTGTATATTAATGATTTTGCAGAGTTCCTTGAAAAGAAATGGGTCCCAGTAGCATCACTAGCGAATGTTGTATTTTCGAGTTTGCTGTTCGTTGACGACACAGCTTTAGTGGCCAAGTCAGCTGAGGACCTCCAAGCTCTCCTGAATTTAACCGAAGCTTACCTAGATTCGAAGAAGTTAAAGCTAAATGCATCTAAGACAGAGATTGTCATCTTCCAAAGTAAGAAGCCCAATGGACTCCAGGATTATTCATTTACCTATAAAGGCCAACCAATAAAATTGCCCCCCCCCAGTATAAATATTTGGGATTTGTGGTTCAAGCAAGTGGGAATTGGACTGATCATATTAAACTGATGATTTCAGCGGCTTGTGCTCTGCCTCGGCAAAAACGTATCATGGGAATAAAAAATATGAAGATGCACAAGTATCTATTTAAAACCAAAGTCCTACCTGTTGCTCATTATGGTTGCGAGGTGTGGGGGACTGCCGTGGTCAATCAACTTGAATCTCTTCAGTTTATGTATTTTAAAAGAGTTATAGGCTTCCAAAATAATTTTAGTAGTTTGTTACTCAAAGGTGACCTAAGCCTAATGGATCTGCGCCATATGAGGGCCATCCAATTGATGAAGTTTTGGCTCCAGGTAACACGTTTGCCAGATAACCGTCTGGCGAAAGCGGCTTATATAGAGACGTTGGATTCTACTAGAAAAACAGCATGGCCACAACAGGTTAAAGGTAACGCTGGACTTTCTTGGGCATGGAATGATGGCCAAGATCCCGTAGGCAAACCCTAAGATTTCCTTGGTAAGTTTGCTTCACGCCTTCGGGATCAGGTGATTCAGGTTTGGCTCTCTAGTTTGGAGAAATCGAGTAACCTTCGTTTTTATAGGTAGATCAAAGTAGTGTTTGATGAGGAGTATTATTTGAAACTGAACCTACCGTGGAGAGCTCTTAAGTGTTGGTTTAAGGCACGAACAAATTGTATACCACTACGTAATATATATTGGGAGTCATGTGATGATGATGGCTCGGGAGGCGGGTGGACTTGTTCACTCTGTGGGAAGTTGGGTGATGGGCTGGGTCATTTTTTGAACAGATGCTAAAGTTTGGGGATTTTGAGGCATAATTTTTTTCAAGGGGAGTTACCGCTGCTTCCTGGTATTTTGAGGACTACCTCGCGTGACCTAATTATTGCGCTAGGTTGCTTTTTAGATAGAAGATTGGAAGTACGGAAAGCAGAAACTTAAATTTGTTGAGTGTTATTGCGTGGTTTGTTTTTGTTTTTGTTCAGTGGTTTGTGAATATGGCCACTGGCTTAATACACTTATATTATTATTATTATTATTATAGAACAAACATAAATAAAGTCTTACATATCACTTTTTATCTCACACTATTATAGAGCAAACATGAATAAAGTCACACAGATGACTTATTATGCCTCATTCTATTATAGATCCTTTATATAGTAAGGATCAAATATTAACATTTACTACTATATAGGAGGCAGTAGAAAGTCAAACAAAATATAATATCATGCTTTCACTAATTATTTAAAATAATAAGAAAACCTCATTATGTCGTGGAGCAGACATAAATAAAGTGATACAGATGAATTTTTATACCTCATTCTATTACAAAACAAATATAAATAAAGTTATACAAATCATTTTTTATACCTCACATTGGTATAGAGCAAACATGAATTAAGTCATACAGATGACTTTTTATACCTCATTCTATTATAGAGCAAACGTAAATAAAGTCATGCAGATGACTTCTTATACCTCATTCTATTATTGAGCAAACATAAATAAATTCATACAGATGACTTTTTATAACTCATTCTATTATAGAGGAAATATAAATAAATTCATACAGATGTCTTTTTATACTTCACACTATTCTAGAGCAAATATGAATAAGGTCATACAGATGGCTTTTTATACCTTACATAAATATAAATGTTTTTTACTTTTATAACTTTAATAAATCATATAACGTTAAGATTTTGATTATTAAATATCAGTATATGTACATTAAACTGACAATGCACATTCATTTGTATTTTTTCAGTAAAGTACAAATTATGTTCTGGCCTTGGGAAGCCATAGGGGTTTTGAGCCCTACTCATGTTAATTTTTGCTCGTTTTGAGTATGACTCGGTTATTTATTGTAATTTCTGTTCGTTTTGGATTTCATTTATTTATTGATGCTGATTTGTGGTAGTTTCACGCTTGATAGATTATTTGATTTTTGCTCATTTTTGGTTTAATGGAGTTCTTCATTTTTCTTTGAAAAACTTATCTTGTGGAACAAGTTTTTTTTAATTAATTTCTGTTCGTTTTCTATTGACATAGTCTTTTCAGAGAAAAAGAAAATATTAGTTTAAATCTTTTCGTTTTTTTAAAGACTTTATAGTTTGGCCTTCTATTTGGATGCTGGAGAAAATTTTCCAGCAATGTTTAATGACAAAAATCTTTTAAAAATCTGGACAAAATAGTAGTGTTTAATTTAGTTTCATACCTCCTCTAGTTGACCTGAAATAGAAAACTAGATACCATTTGCAAAAAAAATCTGTTTACTTTCTTTGATAGCTTGGATACACTTCCGCTAATTTGATTTGGTTAAATTTTAAGAGCAGAAGTAGCCCCAAAAGTAAACATAATACCCTCAGTCATTCTTGGGATACTCCTGAGATGCCTTATTGGGAAATAGCATTAACACAGTGGACTTTGATTTAATCTTAAGGCAACATTTAGTTTTTAAACATAATGGGCAAGTGGGAGGGGGATTAGTTGCCCTCCAATTGCTTTCAACTATTAAAAAAGACACTAGCCCTTTCTATTTTCAATCAAATGGGCCCTTTTTGAAGTTTCTATGACAACTCCTTTGATACAAAGTGCCCTGGTATAAAACAAAAATTTTAAAAAAATTAAACATTGTACCCACATTGCTCTTTACTATAAAAATATCAAGCCTTCCAATAACTTTCGACTATTTAAAGGCCACTAGCCCTTTTACTTTCCAATTGAATGAGCCCTTTTTGAGTTTCTATGACAACACTTTCTATAAACATCTTATATGCTCCCAGGGCATCAATTACAACAGTTGCCCTGAGGGCTGTGAGGGGGTTGTCATCCTCAAAGACCTAATTTCCAGAACTTTCAACTACATTGAACAAAATGGCTATCTCAAAATTTTGATTGGATGTATTTGGGGAAATGGTGGGCATGAGAAAGGCATTTGTTGCTTTCCAATCGCTTTCAACTATTAAAAAGGCACTAGCCCTTTTAATTTCCAATCAAACAAGCCTGTTTGGTTTTTACAATAACACTTTCTATAAAAACTGGCAACCCTTGCCCTGATGGCTGGGAGAGTGTCATCCTCAAAGACTTAATTTCCAGAACTTTCAACTAAGTCGTACAAAATTGCTATCTCAAAAATTTGATTGGATGTGTTTGGGGAAATGGTGGGCATGAAAGGGGGGTTGGTTGCCCTCCAATCACTTCTGACTATTAAAAACGACACTAGCCCTTTCAATTTCCAATTGAATGGGCCCCTTTGAAGTTTCTATGACAACACTTTCTATAAAAAAAACCTTATTTGCCCCCAGGGCATAACTTAAAACCCTTGCCCTGAGGGATCTGGGGATTGTCTTCTTCGAAAGACATAATTTCCGGACTTTTCAACTATGTCAAACAAAATGGCTATCTCAAAATTTTGATTGGATGTGTTTGGGGAAATGGTGGGTGTGAGAGGGGTGTTAGCTATCCTCCAATCACTGTCGACTACTAAAAAGGGCACACGTGCTTCTAATTTCCAATTGAATGAGCCCTTTTTGAAGTTTCTACAACATTACTATCTATAAAAACCTTATATGCCCCCAGGGCATAACTTACATCCCTTGCCCTGAGGGGTCTGAGGGGGTTATCATCCTCAAAGACATCCAATCAAAATTTTGAATTGGGGTAGACATCCAATCAATCAAAATTGCAGTTATTATTCCCCAAACACATCCAATCAAAATTTTGAGATAACCATTTTGTTTAACGTAGTTAAAAAGTCCGGAACTTATGTTTTGAGGACGACACTCCCCCCACAACCCCCAGGGCAAGGGTTCTAAGTTATGCCCTGGGGGCATACATAGTTTTTATAGAAAGCGTTGTCGTAGAAACTTCAAAAAGGGATCATTCTATTGGAAATTGAAAGGGCTAATGGGCTTTTTAATAGACAAAAGTGATTGGAGGGCAAGTAACATTTCTCTCACACCCACCATTTTCCCAAACACACCCAATCAAAATAACTTACAGCCCTTGCCCTGAGGGCTCTGAGGGGGTTATCATCCTCAAAGACCTAATTTCTAAAACTTTTAACTATGTTGAACAAAATTGATATCGAAAAATTTCAATTGGATGTGTTTGGGGAAAAGTTCAATGTGAGAGGGGGGTTAGTTGCCCTCCAATCACTTTCGACTATTAAAAAGGGCACTAGCCGTTTGAATTTCCAATCGAATGAGCCCTTTTTCAAGTTTCTACGATAAAGCTTTCAATAAAAACCTTATACTTCCCCAAGACAGAACTTACAACCCATACCCAGAGGGCTCTGGGGGGTGTGTCATCCTAGAGGATATACTTTCTGAACCTTTCAACTGCTTTGAATAAAATGGCTATCTCCAAATTTTAGTTTGACGTGTGTGGGGACATGGTGGGCGTGGAAGGGGTGTAGTTGCCTTCCAATCACTTTCGACTATTAAAAAGGGCACTAGCCATTTCAATTTCCAATCAAATGAGCCCTTTTTGAAGTTTCTACAACAACGCTTTGTATAAAAACCTTATATGCCCCCAGGGCATAACTTACAACCTTTACCCTGGGGGATGTGGGGGGGGGGGGGGTGTCATCCTCAAAGACCTAATTTCCAGAACTTTTAACTAGAGGCCAAGGAATTCCACACCCAAATTCCCATGGATGTCTAGAGGTCTGATCAATACTACACATATGAAGGCGTCTCTGTTCAAGGCTGCATGTAAAAGTAAGACACAGAATGATCTTTTGAAGTATAAACTTTATAAAAATGTGCTTACTTCTTCAGTACGTGCAGCCAAAAAGCTCTATTTTTCGCGTCAAATTGATGAGTGTAAGGGGAACTTGCGAAAGGTTTGGACTGTAGTTAATGAAGCTCTTTCCTGCAAGAAACTCAAACAGTCCCCCCCCCATGTCATTACAGGAAAGCTGATGGATCTTTTGTGGACAAAAATTCTTCAGCGAGCGCCTTCAATTCGTATTTCGCCACACTTCCTTCAGTTCCTATTCCACCCCATAGCAGAGTAAGTAGTTTTCCCTTAGCAGAAAAGTCATTTTTCCTTTCCCCATGCAGTGATACCAAAATGTCTAACATTATTTCTCAGCTTTCAAGTAGCCATTCAGTTGATGGTTATGGTTTGAGCTATAATGTTCTTAAAAAATTGGTCAGCTTGTTTCTAACCTGTCTCACACATAACTAACCTATCTCTTTCTTCTGGTGTTTTTCTTCATTTATTTAAAGTATCTTATGTTGTACCTTTGTATAAAAAAAGGCGATTCATCACTAATTTAAAACTATAGACCCATTTATCTTCGTCTAGTAACCCCAAACGTTGTTTAAAGATTAGGGCATTGTAGACTCTCTTTATTTGTATTCAGAACTATTACACCTACAATAAATTCTCTAATATCTAACAATTAGTATCGTTTTCGTCCCAGTTTTTCTACCTTGCATGCACTTTCAGATGCAACAGAGTTTGTGCATGTTAATCTTGACAATGCTTGTGTGTTTTGGGTCTATTTCTTGACTTTTCAAAGGCATTTGATATGGTTATTCCCTCTGTTCTTTTGTCTAAATTATCTTTATTTGGACTGCATGGAGTCCCACTTGAATGGTTTAGGTCTTACCTCTCAGGGAGATCTCAGTATGTTTTGGTTAGTGATACTACTTCCTCTTCCTTGCCTATTTTGAAAGGTGTCCCACAGGTCTCTGCGCTTGGACCCAAAGGCGTCCTGAGACTCATTTCATTGGGGGTGGCGATCTTTGTAAATTTCACCAAATTGCTACCTGATTTATGTCAAATTTTTTGCAGAAATCAAGAATTTTGCTAAATTTCGGCCGATTTTGCAAAATTTCTGCAGAAATTTTTGCCTTCGGTGAAAATTTTACCAAGTGCCAAAACCGTTGGAGGGGCGGCGCGCCCCTCACCCCGCCCCCCTCGGGACGCCCCTGCTTGGAGAACTTTTGTTTTTAATTTATATTAATGATCTTGTTGATGGTCTTGATCCCCTTGTGCACCCTATTCTTTTTGCAGATGACAGCAACTTTTTCATTGCTGCAGTGGACCTGCCATCTGCCACTTCCCTAGCTCAAGGTCTTCTTGATAAAGTAAAAGATTGGTACAGGTCAAATGGTATGACTCTCAATAGCCAAAAAAGTGTCATTGTGCATTTCAGGACCTCTTATCATATGAGAGAGGTAAGGGAGCCAACCATCCTGACTTATGGGAATGATATTATACTGCAAGCTACTATAGTGAAATTTCTTGGTGTGTATCTTGACTGTTTTCTTTTTTTTAATACCCCATATAACTCATACCCACTCCCTTGTCCTCTGTCAATCTTTAATGTTACACAGGGTTAACTCATTTCTTCCCCCAGATGTTATGTTTTCTCTTCATCATGCTTTTACTTTTCCTTACCGTTCTTATTGCTGTTCTGTCTGAGGTAGTACTAACAAATCTCTTCTCTGCTCACTTCAAAGAGCCCAAAATAGGGCAGTGAAGGGTACTTTTCTTCTGCCTCGGTTTTACCCTTCCTCTGATCTTTATAATGATACAGGAATAGCTCTGCTGGATTGTATTGTGGGTAAAAGTTACCTTTATTTAGTGCATTCTGCTTTTCTAGGTACACTTCTCCCGTCTCTGCAGCAGTTTTTCTTACTGTCAAGCTCAGGTAGGTACTCTTCTTTTCTATATAGCTCTTATCGCAGATTTATTTTACCTAAACGATCATCAACAGCAGGTTAGAGATCTCCTGTCTATCAATCAATTCTACCATGGACCTCCACCCCTCTTGAAGTCCCTCTATCTCTCTCTGAAAAGGCACTTTATCACTGGCTCTTTCCAGTATAGTATATTTTTTTCCTTTTTTTTTTTTTAATTCTATCCTAATTTATATGTCTCTCTTCTCTTAATTTAATATCTTTTTTGGATTTTAAAATATTTTTTTATTCTATCCTAATTTTTAATCTCTTTTCTTCATTTAATTTTTTTTTCAGTTGTATGTTAAGTTTTCTTCTAAATCCCCTATTTCATAAATGTCCTTGTATTGTTCCAGTTTTTTTTCTTTTGTATGTGCTTCTATATGTATGTGCTTTATAATAGTGTTTTATTTTGTTTTGTTGGCACTTTACAAGCTAAGCTTCTTGGATATGTAAAAACCTTATGTATTGTGATTGTTTTCTTATAGCATTAATAAATTGATTGATTGATTGATTGTTGAACAAAATTACTATCTTGAAATTTTGATTGGATGTGTTTGGGGAAAAGGTGGGCATGAGAGGGGGGTTAGTTGCGCTCCAATCACTTTTGACTATTAATTTTGAATTTCCAATCAAATGAGCCCTTATTGTAGTTTCTAAAACAAAGCTTTCTATAAAAACCTTAGATTTCCTCAGGGCATAACTTAAAACCCTTACCCTGAGGGCTGTGGGGGGAGTGTCCTCCTCAAAAACATAATTTCTATCTGGAAATCTACTATGCTGAACAAAATGGCCAACTCAAATTTTTGATTGGATGTGATTGGGGAAACAGTGGGTGTGGAAGGGGTGTTAGTTGCCTTCCAATCACTTTTAACCATTAAAATGGGCACTAGTCATTCCAATTTCCAATCAAATGAGCCCTTTTCAAAGTTTCTATGACAACTCCTTTGATATGAAGTGCCCTGGTATGAAAAAAAAATAATACATTGTGCCTACATTGTACTTCACTTAGGCAGTGCTATTGTGCTGCCTATGATAGTAGAATATTGTCAATTATTAGAGGCAATGCTATAGTGTTGCTTATAGTAAAGGCCATACAAAAGGGATTAAATGGCAACTATCCCCCCCCCCCTCCCATGCCCTTTCTTACAATGCATCTAATAAAAATTTTGTTAAAAATAGCTCAAAGATCATATAACAAAAACTCTGATGTAAACACAACCCTCCAGGGCCCAAGGGCAGGCATTGTAAGTTATGCCCTGGGGCTGAAAGCATGTTTAATTGTTCTTTTTTCCCAAGGGTAATTGCATCAAAAGAATGGTTGTAGAAGATCAGAAGAGGGTGAATTCAAGCCAAAATTAAAAGTTGCACTGCCCTTTTTAAGTAACCAATAATATTGGAGGGCAACTGTCCCCTCTCCCATGCCCCCTTTTTCCCCAGTCATCCAATCAAAATTTTGAGATAGCCATTTTGTTCAGTATAGTTGAAATATCAAATAATTATGTCTTTAGGGGTGGAATGTCTCCATGGTCCATGGGGAGAGATCTATAAGTTGTGAAATTTTCTCTATTGTTTATGCATAGTATTTGTTACCTTAAATCACAGCTAGGAGCAATCTAAGGATTTCTCCTTGTGGAGCTCCAGAATGATGACTTGAGTTGCATACAAAGTTAATTAGTGACCAGGGGCTGTTCCATGCTCAGTAGCATCCCAATTAAACATACACTCTCTGGAAGACCACACAGCATCTGCCCTTTGTTTGAAAATATCAACAGATGCAGCAGTAACTGTTTCATTAGATAGTTCGTTCCAACTGTTGACAATGCATGATGAAATGAAATTGAGTGCAGACTCTAGATATTGCAGACTGCTTGACATGTTTCATGTGATGACTTCTAGTTCTTGAATTGGTACCAACATGTAGGGAATAATGCTGGGAGAGGATTATCCCTCAATAACTTGTAGTCTAAAATGGCATCCCCTCTATTTCTCCTGTAAACAAGTGTCTCTACACTTGTTTTGATAGTCTTCACTCAGATTCAGCTTTGATAGTCTTACAGGGTAGGGAAGCTCCAGCATGCCAGATATCACTTTAGTGGCATGTCTCTACACATTTTCAAGGACTTTTATGTCTTTTTTAAAACAAGGGGAGGCAAGAGACATTCTAACTTCAAGCTTAGGACACATAGTTCCTTATATAGAAGACTGATAACTATAGGGAAACAAGTGAAAATAGTATGCTTAATCAGTCCCATGGTTGAACTAGCCCTAGTAGTAGACCTCTTGTTATTGGGAAGTATAAAGACATTTACTGGGGTGGGGGATTTTGTGCTTGGAATGGATTTTCATAGGGGGAATCTTCTTTGGGGAGTGAACCTTCTAGGCACTGGGGGGGGGGGAGGGGAGGGTTGACAGAATTCATATACAATTTTTTTAATTGTCTTGTATTCTCTTTGCCAACTCAATTTTATGCATGGAGATGTTCTTGGGGAATTATCCAGGGGCCATTTTCTGCATGTTTTGATTTCCAGGAGTTTCCACAGAAAGGGGTATTTCCTGAGTGGTTGAGAAACAAACTAGAAATTAAAGGTTTTTTTAAATGCAAGTATGCTAAGGAGAATTTTTCAGACTGAATCATCTGCAAGACATTTGATGGGGGGGGGGGGGCTATGTTCAGCAAGTATGGAACTGTCTAGAGGGAATTTGATGGGGGTGGGGTGCACTTTACACTGGATGAAATTTCCATGGAGGAGTTTTACATGAGGAGGGAGGTATATTTTATGGAGGGTGAGCCCAGATTTACCTACATTATTTGAAAAACAGTCAGAAATTAAATATAAAAAACAAGTAGACCTACTATGAAGTAGGTCTACTGGAAGTAGGCCTAAGCAACAACATTAAAACTCAAAATAACAGAAATTATTCCATATATCAAGGGTTCCCCCCTCCTCAATACCTTGCTCTTTAAGATGAAGTTTGGCCTAATTTTTTTAAGAATGGCTACTGAAACAAACAGGAACACATCCTATGGAATACTGAAACACATAGGAAGACTTCCTATATGAAACATATAGGAAGCTTTTTAAAAAGTTCTAACAGCTTTAGCATAAGGAACAAGGTATTGAGGAGGGGTCAACCCTTCATAACCTATATGGAATAATTTCTGTTCATTTTGAGTTTTAATATGGCTCTTTACTTTCAGTTAAAAACAAAATTGTTGTTTTATTTAATGATCTTTAAGGGTATTTTCAAAGTATGCATTTATTTTCTATTGTAAGCTATAAAAAAACAGAAACCAACTAGGCCTAGACTACCTGTTTTTAAATTAGGCCTACCTAAGACAAATAATGCCTAGCCTAGTTTGACCTTGACTAAAACAAAGCTTTCAGTAAAATTTTACTTTAGCTACTTTTTGCTATCTTGGAAAGGGGTTAAGTTAGGAAAATGAAACTTTCAGAGATGGGTCTATAGGCTACAGTATGTCCTGGGAAGGTATTTTCAAGTACCTACCTCCATTCCTTCTCCCTCTAGAGGGTTCAGAAATCCTCTAATTTGCATTACAAACAAATTTTACCTGTACCCCCCTAATGTGCAAATTGCCCATATACCCTGAATTGATATATATAGGGGTGAGGGGTTAAATTCATTTCTGACAATAAATTATTATTGTATTCATAATGAGCATAAAAAAAGGCATCAAGCAGTATGTTTATTTTATTTGTAAGTCAATAATATGAACTGCCAAAAATTTGGTATTTTTTTAGTTATTCATATTATTGACTTACAAATAAAGTAAACATACCACTTGATGCCTTTTTTATGCTCTTTCCAAATATAATAATCATTTTTGTTCGAAATGAATTTTACCCCAATCCCCATATTCAGGGTATATACTTGCACATTAGGGGGGGGAGTAAAATTTGGTAAATTTTTAACAAATCATATTATTGACTTACAAATAAAATGAATATATCACTTTATGCCTTTTTTTATACTCTTTACAAATATAATAATCACTTCTATTGGAAATTCAAATTTAAGCCCTTTTTGAGCTCTTGAAAATGACAAAAATATAAAAATATATAGGATGTAAAAAGGCTTAAAATATCTATTTTAAACTTACTGTTTTAATCCACAAGCACTGACTTTCCACAATTAAGTTGGACAAATGAAAATTGTAACAATAAATTTTGCAGGTACTCCTTCAATATAGGCCTACCCTCTCTTTTATATATCTCAAACTGAAGACTAAATGAAAAACCTGTTTTGACAGGATTATGCAAGACACCACTGTAGAGAAATACAATGTATAGCATGGTTTTAATAGCATATACAATATTTAAAGTGTTGTTTATTGTTTTTTTTTTGGGGGGGGGAGGTACCTAGGTCAGGTTAGGTTTTTATATTTTTGTCATTTTCATTAGCCCAAAAATGGCTTAAATTTTAATTTCCAATTGAAGTGATTATTATATTTGTAAAGAGCATAAAAAGGGCATCAAATGGTATATTCACTTTATTTGTAAGTCAATAATATGATTTGCAAAAAACTTACCTAAACTTTTTTTCTTATGTAAATGAGAGGTAAGTTTAAACTCCCCCCCCCCAATGTGCAAATAAATAACCAGAATTGGTATATATAGGGGTGGGGGTAAAATTCATATCCAACAAAAATGATTATTATATTTAAAAAGCATAAAAAGGCACTGAGTGCAATTTTTACTTTATTCATAAGTCAATGATATGAATAACAAAAAATTTACCCAGGTCTATACCTATTGAAATTTTGACAAAACAACATTTTACCTTAATTTTCAGTTATCAGGTTCTTTTTCTCTGGTTTTAATCCTGGAAATGTAATTCCTGTTATTTGAGTAGAATTTTAAGCCATATAAATGTTTATTTTTTGAAATTTAGGAAATGTATTTGCATGTCTTTAAAATCTTACAAACTGGGATTGAGCAGAGTTGTGCAGCTGAAAACAATTTTATTACACTTCATTTAAGCAGAAGATCTATTTTGCAAGGTTTCAATTTTATAGGCTAACACACAGATTTTAAAGGTCATCAAATGTCAGGGCCCTCTAGAGGGAGAAAGAGTGGGTAAATATTTACCAAATCATATTATTGAGTTACCACTAAAGTGAATATACCACTTGATGCCCTTTTTATGCTGTTTACAAATATAATAATCATTTTTGTTGGAAATGAATTTTAGCCCCCACCCCTATATATACTAATTCAGGGTATATATTTCCACATAAGGGGGGGGGGGGGGGGGTGGGGGTAATTTTATTTCTGATGTAAATGAGAGGTAAGTTTAAACTTTCTCTCCACCCCCCTAATGTGCAAATATAGGTAAATATCTACCAAATCATATTATTGACTTAAACATAAAGTGAATATACGACTTGATGCCTTTTTTTGTACTGATTACAAATATAATAATCATTTCTATCGGAAATGAATTTCAGCCCCCTGCCACTATGGGCCTATATGCCAATTCAGGGTAGGATATAGCCTATATTTCTAAATTAGGGGGGGGCAAATTTTATTTCTGATGTAAACTGAAGGTAAGTTTAAACTTTACCCCCACCCCCCTAATGTACAAATATATAGCCTACCCTGAATTGGCATATATAGGGGGGGGCTGACATTTTCCTAACCCAACCCCTTTCCAAGATAGTCAAAAGTAACTAAAGTAGAATTTTACCGAGTGGAGGTAAGTACCCCAAAATACCTTCCCAGGACATAGGCTAGACTACTGTAGGCTAGCCTGTAGACCCAGCCTTGAAAGTTACATTTTCTTAACCTAGTTCCTATCCAAGATAGCCAAATGTAGCTAAAGTAGAATTTTATCAAGCTTTCATCCAAATCACCCAACCCTAGTTCTAAGAATTGACTTACAGATCAAAATATCAACAATTATTTTTTAACATTCTTCTTCTTCTCCTTCTTCTTCTTATTTTTTAACGTTTTTCAGGATTGATTTCATTATGCTACTTCTTCGCAAAATAATTTGACAAATAGAGATAAATTATTAAATTATTTATATACCCATATAAAATAAATATTATAAAATAAATTGTAAATACTTTGCTTCAAACAGAAAGAATTTTTTAATTATGAGCCTAAGATGTAGATAAAATAACGTACTATAATATACATCTATAAAAAAAACTTAAAAAGGATTACATTATTTTACTTTTTGAATTTGGATAGGCTAATTCAAACCAAATTTCAACGGACGTTTCATAGAAGTTCACCCTCACCGTGTTTTAAGAAAAAAATAAATAGGATTGGATGATCAGTTCGGTCAGCTCAGTCAAAAATGGAAGATAATTATGATGAAATTACCATGGTAATTTGGCTAATGTTTGTACTCTTTCCTATTACACTAGCCTAGTGTCTCTCTCTGAAGAGGTCATTCACAAGACTAGCCTATCTTCTTTCTGTCAAATTTACTTTCTTTTAAGCATAAATGAGTAATTTAAGTCAAATGCGGTAAAATTCTACTTTAGCTGCTTTTGGCTAGAAAATGAAACTTTGAGGGATGGGTCTACATGCCAAAGTATGGGTAAATATTTGCCAAATCATATTATTGAGTTACAAATAATGTGAATATAGGCTACCACTCGATGCCTTTTTTATGCTGTACAAATAGCCTATAGGCTAATAATCATTTTTGTTTGAAATGAATATTAGCCCCAACCCCTAGGCCTACCAATTCAGGGTAGCCTATATATTTGCACATTATGGGGATTGAGGAAAGTTTGGTCAATATATACCAAATCATATTATTGAGTTAGGACTAAAGTGAATACACTATTCGATGCCTTTTTTTATGCTTATTCGAATATAATAAGCATTTCTATCGGAAATGAATTTAATCCCCCCCCCCTATATTTGCCAATTCAGGGTTAGGTTCGGTTAGTTATAGCCTATATAGGGGGGGGGGCTGAAATTCATTTCCGATAGAAATGCTTATTATATTCTTAATCAGCATAAAAAAAGGCATCAAATGGTGTATTCACTTTATTTGAAACTCAATAATATGATTTGGTATATATTGACCAAAATTTTAAACTTACCTCTCATTTGTATCAGAAATAAAATTTACCCTCACCCCCCTAATGTGCAAATATAGGCTAGCCTAGGCTATACTCTGAATTAGTATATATAGGGGTGGGGGCTAAAATTCATTTCTGACAAAAATTATTATTATATTCATAAAAAGCATAAAAAAAGCCATCAGTGGTATGTTCACTTTAGCAGTAACTCAATAATATGATTTTGTAAATATCTACCAAAGTATGTCCTAGCAAGGTATTTTGAAGTACCAAGGTTTATCCTTCTCCCTCTAAAGGGTCCTGACCTTTGATGACCTATAAAAATCTGTATCTTATAAAAATGAAGCCTTGCAAAATAGATCTTTGGCTTAAATCAAGTACATCACAGTTGTTTACAGCTTCACAACTTTGCTCAATCCCAATTTATAAGGTTTTAAAGATATCCAAATACATTTCCTAAATTTAAAAAAAAAGTATTAATGTGACTAAAAATCCTATTCAAATGACAGGAATTGCATTTTCAGAACTAAAACCAGAGAAAAGGAAACTGATAACTGAACATTAAGTTAAAATGTTGTTTTGTCAAATTTTCAATCCTAGGTCATGTAGGCAAATTTCAGGACCCTCTAGAGGGAGAAGGAGAGGAGGTAGGTATTTTAAAATGCCTTCCCAGAAAATACTTTAGCCTGTAGACCCATCCCTGAAAGTTTCATTTTCCTAACCTACCCCCTTTCCAAGATAGCCAAAATGCTTCAAGTAGAATTTTACCAAAAATGCTTCAGACTTGATCACTTGAGCAAAGCAATAAAATGATTGAAGGAATGGCAACACTTGGTTAAGGATATTGGTAAAAATGCAATTGGGTCTGTGCAAAAACTACAGGAAAGACAAAATTAAAATTTTGACAGAACCACCAGAAAAGGGAGGACTAGAAGCTAAGGCTGCACTAAAGCTTCCTAAAAAAAAGAGGTACAGTTGCTAAAAAGCCAAAGGTTTCATTTCTGACTAATCTAAACTAAATGGCTAAATGTTGTAGTTTCCATCATTAAAGTGTAATTCCTAATATTTATGCAGTATTTTAAGCCACATCAGCAGTTTTTTTCCCAAATTTAAGAAGCAGATTTTCAAGTCTTTTAAATCTTATAAATCAGGACTGAGCAAAGATAAAAGGCATATGTATTTGAGAGGAAAAAAGTGAACATTTTTTTATGCATACAGCAAGGTCTTTCTGTTGTTTGGGAGTAAAAAACAAGCTTAGTGTTCTCCTGAATACTGTCATTTTCATTGTTGCTACCACTAGCACACCTCTGCTAGAAATCTTGCATTTTTGCCATGTATCATCTCACAGCATGAACAACGGTACTCCTCTTCAAAGGAAATTCTTCTACATGATGTATGTGGGTTTTTTTTACCTGATTCACCCCAGTCAACTGTTTGGTTTTGGGTGAATCATATTGATTTTTGTATATAAATTTGTGTTAAAGTTGACTAAATATATCAATGTATATTAATATACAGTTGCTTTGAAAGGCAAATTCTTGTTTAAAAATTGAATAACTGCATGCCTGACAAATTTCATATCAGAAGAACCACTCCCCTTTCAAATATGGTTGCACATAGACCCCAGTGCCACACTGGCACATTGACTCAATGCCACCAATGAAAGGTCCAGTTTACCTCCACCAAAGTGTTGCAATGCTGCCAGTGCACTACATGCATGCCACCACCAGTAGAGGCAGTGGTGTTTGGCAGACTGAATTTATTTTGCAGCAATTCTTTATTACATCAACCACAAAGTCAGATCTTTTCTTTTCTTGTATGTATAAGTATTTTGATCTTTCTGATTAAGAATCAAGCAGGATTTGTACTATCCCTGATTTTTTGGGTATTTCCCCAAAATCTGTGTCACCCCAAAAAAATTGGTTCCCCAAATTCCAAAAAATCACACAATCCTGTTGCCACCCCTAGTGACTATCCCTGCCAAATATTACCTTGTATACCATAATTCTTCACTACTCTCTTGTTTATTAATTTTTGTCTCTTGTATTACTTTACATATAAACTGGACAGATACAATTGCAATATACACAGTTCTTCATATGTTGACAAAAGTATCATCTATATGAAATTAAATTAAAAAAAACAAGTTTTTTTAACTGAAGGTAAGGAGCATCATTAAATCTTAAAACAAACAGTAATTTTTCCATACATAAAAGGGGCTGTCCCCTCCTCAATGCCTTGTTCTTTATGCTAAAGTTTTTTATTGTTTTAAAAAGTAGAGTGGTGAAAAAGAGTCAAACTTTAGTATAAAGAGCAAGGCTTTGAGGAAGGGGTAGTCCCTTTCATATACAGAATAATTACTGTTTGTTTTAAGTTTTAATGTCATTCTTTACTTTCAGTTAAAAAAAATATGTTTTTTATTTTATTTCTGAACGTTTTTAACTAATGCAGGTTTGATTTTGGCTCTACATGCATCAAAAATTAAAACATGATTTGCATATTCATTTTGGCAGATTAATTCCAGATATGAAGGGTTACCCCCTCCTCAAAACCTTGCTCTTCATGCTAAAGCTGTTTACACTTTTAAAGAAGCTTCCTATTCTAATTACACGGGCCCCGTGATTCACTTTTAGTAACCAGTCAAAGTGTAGCGTAAAGAGTAAGGTATTGAGGAGAGGGCAACCCTTCATATATGACATTTTTGTTCGTTTTTCAAATAATGCTGGTAAATCTGGCTCACCCTCTATGAAATGTGCCCCTCTCCCTCACAGAATACTCCTCTTTGGAAATTTCATCCAACATAAAGTGCCACCCCTCCCCCACCAAATTCCCTCCAAACAGTTCCTTCCATTTTGAGAATCCCCCCTCCCCTCTCTGTAAAATTGCTTGTGGACAATTCACCCTGAAAAATTCTTGTTTGCATCTTATAATTGGAATAAGACTTTAATCTCTAATTAGTTTCTTGATCACTCCAGAAATCCCCCCTTCTATGGAAATTATTTCCCAGAAAACAAAACGTGAAGAAAAAAGCCCCTGGATAGTCCCTCTGGAACATCTTCACATAAAAATTTTGGCAATAAGAATGTAAGGCAATTAGAAAGGATTTTGTATAGTGATTCTGTCAAAACCCCCTAGTGTAGCATTTCCCATAGAATATTCACTTATCAGAAATTTCCCTCCCAAAGGAAGATTCTCCCCTTAGAAATCCACCCCAAGCACATACCCCCCCCCCCCAAAAAAAAGGCTGTATACTTCCCAATAACAAATACTATATGTAAACAATGGGCAAAGCTCACAATTTGCAGCCCATTGCCTGGGGACTGTGGCAGGTCATTTTATACCTAAAGACATAGTTATTAGATTTTTTTTACTATGCTGAACAAAATGGCTATCTCAAAATTTTGATCTGGTGACTTTTGGAAACATATGAGCATGGGAGGGGGCCTAGGTGCCTTTCAATTTTTTGGTCGCTTAAAAAGAGCACTAGAACTTTTGATTTCCTTTCAAATAAGCTGTCTTGCAATATTTTAGGACCACTAGGTCAATACAATCACCCCTGGGAAGGAAAAAAAAATAAACACACATCTGTGTTTAAATATAGGCAAATAAAATAAAGAAAATAAGACAAATATTCTGAGGCTTGTAACTTTTGATGAGTAACACTAAACCTGATGAAATTTATATATTTGAAATAAGCATTAAAATCCAATTGTTTTGATGTATGTACTGGTGTCAAAATTGGTATCCATCTTTTAGAGTTCTGTTACTATTGAGCCAGCTTGTTCCTTACTTACAGCTTGTTACCAAAATCTGCTTGATGAGATTAAACCATTTCAAATGCAGTTTCACAATTGCTATAAGATTTTTACATCAAATGTAGTCAAGAATTTTGTTTTTAAGTTGAACAGAATGCATACACTATACAGGTTCAGTTGGATTTTGAAATTGGTAGTCAACAGATTGTTGGGACAGCTGAATTGTAAGTTTGTAGAAATTTGTTTTCTTTTGCTATTTTTAGATACCTTTTCTTAATGTTTAATACACAATTATTGAATGCCTGATAGATTAATGAAAATAAAATCTTCTTTTAGAAAATCCCCCCCCCCCCCCAAAAGCATTTTATTGAGAAAAAAATAGCTATAGACTATGTGCAAGGTTGGGAAATTGAAGATTGAAACAGAAGTGACCCCAAAAATATGATATATAATCTTTTTTATGTTAATGCCTATAGGGGGGGGGGGGCAGGGGGCTATCATTTTTAAACAATAATACCTCTTTTAATTGAAAGCAGGGATGCCAAAAAGCTAATTATTTTTTTCATTTAAAGTGGAGATGGAAGAAAATTATATCAAATTCCCTGGGAAACCATAGAAATAGTTTGATTGACCCAGGGCCCCTCATTGAGACTTGTTCATTGTCTTGGGTATCTTTGGATTTCTCATAGGCTACTGGTCTAATTTGGCTTTTGTGTGTGTTCCCTTTTAATATTAAGCAAGGGTTCTGAAATGCCACAGCTATTTCATTTCTACCTCATTTCTACTTCTCTTGATGAATAACAAAGAAGCCCAGCTCATGAATAGGCCCAAATCTGTTGTAAATTCAAGCTGGGATTTAAGAAAGACTGATGAAAACATTAATGTTTGCACTGGCGGCGTGCCACTTGCCTCCCCTTATTGATGCAGTGCCAGGGTTTAGCTGCAAACGTTCTGTTAAACAAAATCATAATCATCAGCATCTAAAGAAAACAACATGAAAATCACATACTTCATACCACTTCATGCTTTGAGGCATAGAGTGGAAAGAATCTTTGTAGGTCCTGTATAACGAAACTGGACTACTATAACCAGAATATACCAAACTGGAATATTTTGCAATTTTCAACCTCCAGCTAAATCTAATTCCATTTTCCTGGTTAGGAAAAACTTCCATCAGTACAAGGCGAAACTGAATACAGCAAAAAGTGTCCAAGTAGTGCCCTTATTGATGTCATTTTGAGTAGATTACAGCCTGACATTTACTGATGAAAATTGCCATTCAAATAGCAGGGACATACCTTGTCTAATCATTCTAACCTAAGGCCCAAAAGCTACAATAACTTAAAAAATATAATGACAAAGACTAGTTGCTTGCACAATCCTTTCTTTAGTTGTAAATATTTCATTATGACAGTTATTTGACTTTTTGTCAATTGTTTATTATTTTTGCAGTATTTGGCTTGAAATACAAATTTGGGTATATTTTTATTCCTTCTAGCCTGTTATAGTTGTTTGTAATAAAGCATTATCATACTATCCTCTCCCCTTGTTTTGCCAGTAACTGCATAATGTTCATTTTAGTTCTTAACCATGGATTATGTTTTTAATTTTTATATTTCACTAATTTGCATCAAATTTGATTGACCACTTTTATGCTTGATTGATATTTCTTTAACTTTGGTCATTCTGTGTTGGTTGTTTCTTTGTTTTGCTTTCTCTTACTGGACATATGAAGCAAATTTGGCTTAGTTAGAGCTTAGTTAGACCTTTTGATTATAAATATTATCTTAAGGCTGTATCCTCATGTGCATACAGGGATGTGTATAAATATATTTCAGCTTCTAAATTTCAGTTTTTCATTGAGCAGGTATTAACATGCTTTTCATCTTTCTGCTTTTCATTAGATTTTCTTTTAATTCCTTTTTTGTTGCACTAGGTGTTGTTTTTCTTTTTTTAGTTAATAGACTCATTCAGGGATCCTTTAAAGTTCTATAGTTTGTTAAAACTTATCTTTTAGAATCTTCTAAGGAGGACAAGACAGAGAAGGTGTGGAGCTGAGAGGAATCCTGACTCAGAATTGAGAAATGAGGTTAGTTTTATGTATCTTAGTATATATATGTATATATATATATATATATATAGAGTATGTATATATATATTTATATATATATATATATATATAGATATGTATATATATATATATATATATATATATATATATATATATATATATATATATATATAGTATATATATATATATATAGTATATATTAGTATATATATATATATATATATATATATATATATATATATATATATATATATATATATATATATATATATATATATATATATATATATATATATATATATATATATATATATATATATATATATATATATATATATATATATATATATATAGTACGGTATATAGGATTTTGTCCAGGGGGTCCAACAGCTAAAAGCCACTGGAAGTCCAGAAACCTACTAGCAAATAAGTGTATTACTGTCATAGCTCCCTCTTTGAGGTAATTTATTACTATGCTACTAAAAAGATAAAATAATGAGTTTAATTAATCAAATTGAAGAACTCTAATCTTGCTAGTCCTTGAATCAGATACAAAACAATATAAGCTTTTTAAATACTTCTTATATTTTAATCCATCTTCATTTTTTCCCAATGTCACTTAAGACATTATTAATGTCAACTTTGGCATTGCAATCAATAGACATGCATGCAATACCATTCAGCCTTCCCTCTCCTCTCTGATTGTATGCAGTAGAGCACAAGCTAATTGACTCAGTGTACTTGGGGGCATAGGAAAAAAAAGTTCCTGCAAGTATCCATATAGCATTTTAATTAATCCCAGTCTCAAGGTCTTCATCAGGGCAAGGTTTAAACAATGCATGTCAATGACAAGTGGATACTGCTTTCATATCTCTGTAAGTACAAACTGGATTGGAGATTGTAGCACAATCTCCATCAAAGCCAATTGCAACTAACTTGTTCATGTCTAATTCAAGCTTTAAGCAGAGTCCAATAATCTACTTTGCAAGACCTATTCCAGTCAAGTCATTTGCAGTGTCAAAACATAAAAAAAACATTTTCTTCTAAAAAATTTATTTTAAGTTACAGCACTTATCTTATCAGCCAATTTCAAAAAACACTTTTTGTTCTATTCAAAATTGTATCTAAAGTGTCAACTCAGAGATTCTACTGTACGCAGATAACACCAAGCAGTATAAAGTATTCAAAACTGCTGCCAATGCACAGTCTCTGCAAGAGGACCTTAACAAGCTCAATAGTTGGATGTCCAACTGGCTGATGGAAATCAATATTGACAAAAGCCATAAGCTAATAATAGGGAAACCTACTATCCACTATGAATATAGGTTGGGAGACTTACCAATCACATCGTGCCAGTAGAAGTGCAACTTGGGAGTTGTCATTGACAGCAATCTCAACTTCCAGGCCCACTACAATAGCATTATTGGGAAAGCTAATCGTATCGTAGGAGTTTTAAGGCGCAACTTTACTTTTTAACAGGTTAAGACCCTTTGTCTTCCCTACATAGCTTTGGTATGACCAATCCTTGAATATGGTCATTGTAGTATATGTCCCTTTTACAACAAAGAAATCAAAGCTCTTGAAAAAGTTCAAATACAAATAACAAAGTTCTGTCCCACTTTGAGAAATTTATCTTACGAATATAGGCTCTACAAGCTCAAACTTCCTTCACTAGCTTATTGACTGCACCAAGGAGACCTCATTGAGGTATGCAAGCTTTGCTATGCCGCTTACAAAAACATCCAGGCTACCGATGTTCTCAGCTTCAGCCACACAAGCCTTCGTGGTCACATCCTCAAGCTTCAAGAGGAGAGGTTCCAAAAGGACATCAGCCGTTGGGCATACAAGAACCGAGTAACACAAGACTGGAACAAGCTACCCTTTGAAGTCATCAATGCCAACTCATTAAACTCGTTCAAGCAGGAACTGGACAAATACTACAGTGAAAGTGCCTACAATTTTTTTCAATTTAAAAGATGTTTATAGAGGCCCTGTGTCCTATTTGTTTTGCATTATATTATTAAAGTGACCTTTCCTACACTATCAATGATATACTTGTTCACTAGAGGAGATGTATATTTTGCACTTTTAGTGGATGATTCAAAATGCTCCCACAATTTTGTGTTTCCACAATCTATCATCAATCACAACAACCCTCTGAATAGCCTTGATAATTGGTCTTAGCATTTCCTAGTTTTTAATCCTTTGGTTGAAATCATGCAAATTCAATTGCTGGTCAATTCTTATGCTTTTCCCTTCTTGTATTTTGATAAACATGATAGATTTTTGTACTGAAGTAACATGGTACAGCTTTTCATCATGCAAGCCCTTACTGGTCTCAGATTCAGCAAATAGGAAGCAGTGCTTTTAGAATGAACCTTTTCTTGAAGGGCTAAACACTAACCATGAATATTTTAGAGCCATATACTTTGAAAACAATGATGCTTTGTCACTATACCCTCAGCATTTGGGTTAACTATATCAGGAAATTCAAAGTCTTTCTGGTTTCTAGTGCCTACACATTAAGTCCAACTTTTGAGCATTAAAAATCTGGTATCGTTATCAAAGGACTCCTAAGCAATGTCACTATGGTACAGTGACTGAGGTGTCTTTCTTCTTCATGGAAGGGATTGCTAATGCTCTGGCTTAGAAGTTATTCTAATGTCTTAGGCAAATTAACTTGAAAAGTTGGTTTAATTTATAATTTTTTGAACTAAAACATTTAAATATTTTTCAGAGATAGAAACACAAAAAAGAAGATTTTCAATCCAATGACCAATAAGCGTTTTGTGCAGCTCTGATAATCAACATTAGTTGCATTTTTTGTTCAAAAGGCCACAGGCCTTCCTCCTAAGTCATCTTCCCTTTCTACTAATTTGAGTGTTTTTTCAACAGAAGAGCTCTGACACCTTTTTCCTCAATCCACAACCAAGAAAAAACTACCTAATTTATATTTTTATGTTTCATTGAAATTTGACTGTACTGTATCTCATAATCTTAAATTCCAAAATGGGTTTAAAATTTTTGTAACCTTCACAGCTGTATAATTGTCAACCATGTTTCTTGACTTATTCAATTCTTACACTTGTTCCAAGAGGAGATAGGAACTCAGAATTGCCGTTCTTCTTTCTTTATACACCTTAGGAGATAAGGGCTTATTTTAAAAATTAATCAAGGCCTCAGAAAACAGGGGACAAAAAACGCAACTATTATTGTCTAACAATCCATCCTTGCATACCTTGGCTTTACCAGCAATCTCTTCTCTTATTCAGCAAGGATATTATGGCACATATCATTGGTCAAAATGAGCAACAATCATGCAACCTGTTTGTTTTTTGTTTTTTTATTCAGTTTGAGTTATGAGATTAGAAAGTTGGTAATTATAAAGTAGTAGTTATTGTATCCGTCTTCATTTCTCCCGTCTTTCCTAAGAAATTAAAAAGAAACCTCCACGTTCTATGTATTTTGAATTTGAGGAAAAAAATAAGTTAGATGATCAATTCTATTCATTTCCTAAAACTACTAAGTAAATAAAAATTCTAGGTAAAAAAAAAAAAAAAAAAAAAAAAACACCCTGCTGTGCTGCATACTTTCTCAGATAGGGCTACAGACAGGTATGAAAAAATCTTCCAAAGCTGCCAAAGAAATTTAGTGTATTACTATGGTTAGGATTTACAAGTAAACTATTCTATTAGAATTTGAATTGAAGTAACATATTAAACTGGTGTTGAGGTCATCATGTTGGCCAACATAGTTGACAATAATGGCAAATCTACACTCTATTGGAAACTGGCCAGGATGATTAGCGTCAATGGAATGTTGTTATAGGGCTAATCTTATTCATTCTCAATGTTCAATCTTTTTCGTGTATTTAAAACATGAATAAAGAAAAATAGTGTATAAAGCTGCGGAAAAAGCTCATTCATTAATAATCCCTTTGAGTGGAAGAGTTTTGCCAGAAATAAGATTAGCCGAGTACCTTCTACCTTTCTAAAAAAAGAAAAAAAATCTAGAAAAGAAGTTTTTCAAAGAAAAATAGAGAGCCATATTATCTTAAGACCAGCAGAAATAAATTCCTATAATAATTCAAACTCAAAACGATCAGAAATTACAATTGAAGAGAAAATAAAACCCAAAACAAACTGAAATTTAATAAACAATCATAGCGAGCAAACATACAACAGGTACTAAAGTACATGAATAAATAAATCTTAACACGAGTGAAACTTAAATTGAACATTCAAATTAAACTTAAAACGAAGAAAAATCACTACAAACAAGATCTTGGGTACCACCCCTTTCCCCTGCCCTTACTGTAAAAGTCTTAATCCTACTGCGCCATTTGTGCTTTACTGAAAACAAATTACATTAAAAATATTTTGTTTTATACAGTACTTAAAATCTTGAATTGCTGAGCTTTCAGCATTATATATAAAACATTTAGTTTAATTTTACTAGTTCTTTCCAAGGACTGTTCAAGACTTATAGTTTTTAATAAAACGCAAATGACAGGGTAGGGTTTATACTTTTACAGTTTGGGAAGGGGGCAGTAGCCAAAATCTTGTTTGTAGTGTTTTTGTTTGTCTTAATTATGATTTGAATATTCAATTTAAGTTTTACTCATTTTAAGATTTATTTTTACATTTATGTTAGTACCTGTTGTATGTTTCCTGGCTATGATTGTTTATTTGATTTCTGTTCGTTTTGGGGTACATTTATTCTTTAATAGTACTTTCTGATCCTTTTTAGTTAGAATTATTTGATTTCTGCTGGTCTCAAGTTTAACATGACTCTTTACTTGTCTTTGAAAAACTTCTTTTTCGGAAAGCTTTTTTTTAATTAATAAGAGAAAGATGGACATGTCACACCTTTTTGAAATGGAGGATACAAGGATTTTCAATTTGTATAACCAAAGGGAACAAAGCAGGCCTGTTGGCCTAGGTTTTCAGACATTGTGTACTTCTATTGATTCATCATATTTCAGGGGTTATATAGGCTCCTAAGATACTAAATACGTTTAGCAATTATTAGATTGCAGTAAGACTGCTATATCAAATTATACTGAGTATATTTATGCCTCACAAATAGAGTTTTATATATGATTGCCGATTATGAACGTGAAGTTAATTTTGCAATAGAGACACGTATTACCAAAGAGCGTTAAGAACAGAATTAACGTTGAGTTAACGTTAAGAACGTTAACTCAGAAATGGTGGTCATTGTGTCTTTAGTGAAATAAGATACTTTAAAGAAATTTCAGTTTGTACCATTTGGGGAATCAAAATCAAGTAATTCAGTCCTCCGCCTATTTAACAGTCTCCTCCCCCTACTTTGTATATATATATATAAACATTTTGTTTCCATTTCAACTCATAATCATCTGGGTATTATTTTGGGAATGACCGTAATTGGCTAAATTTTAATCACTAAGATTGCTCAAAGACTTTCCTAAATAAAATAAAGAATATGCGTGTATTTTGCTGTTGGTGCCTAATTTCTGCCATCGTTAGTGTTCAGAGGTTTTTGAGTTTTTTAATTACTAGTCCGAGGCTAGTATTGAAAAATAGATGTCAAGGATCTAAACCGATCAACCTTTAGATATATATTTTACAAATGAGAGACGTGTTACTACATATTCTTGAAATAGGAGACATGCAAGGATTATAGATCTCTGTATGTAAGAAAGGGCCCTTGGGTCATTTGGATAATGCCTCTGGGAATTATTTAGGGGATTGTCCCTGGTCCTTGAGGGATTATTCGGTAAATTATAAAAAACTGTTTAATGTTAATCAATAAAAACTCTTAAGATCTTAGAATGACTGCCCATAACACAGTAAGTGCATATTGAAAGGAAAGGTGTTTGGTATCCACAAAAGCTGGCGTTTAAAAATTTCAGCGCCAGTTAGTTTAAATCTGACGCTTATATTGCCACATACACATCCAAAATAATAACCGTCAATATTTTACAACAGTGGACATGCTATATTTTTGAAATTATAATTGTCAAGGATTTTGTTCTTTTTCGTTTCTCCCCTATAATGACCCCTCCCTAACTTCCTGAATTTGTTAGTGCTGTATCTATATTGACAATTAACTAATTTATTTTCAATCATTAAGATTGTAGTTTTGCTTTACTGTTTCCAAATGAAATAAGCTCACATTCGAAAAGTGTGTTTGATTATCACCTTAGTTGGTTATATTTTGGTTAAATGTATGCATAACATGCGATTTAGTCTAAACTAACGTCTAGCATTGAATTCCAGGCGAGTAAGGAAAGTGTTATTGAACAGCAAGAAGAAGATGATGATAGACCCACCAAAAATGAACGCGTGGAAGAAATAACACCTGTTAAACTAAAAGGCCTAGCAGCTTTAAAGGCAAAATCAGGAACCAAAATTGAGAGGAAAGCATTGGTAGAACTACCCTGTACACAGCAGTCTGAGGCTGAAAATTCAGGCAAATCATTTGGTCTGCGAGCATTAAGAGCCATGCCTGTTATTTATGACAATGAAGTCAGCCTTGAGAAGCCAATTGAACAAAATAACCCCCACAGACTCAGTGGAAAATCTGACTCCCCAAAAAACTGTCTTTTGTCTTCTCCAAAAGTTGGCTCAGAAAAAAGAAGTCGGATATTCGGGAGAGGAAGTGATTTGGCAGAAATTAAAAATTCGCAAAAGTCGGCCCAATCTGTTTGCATGGACCCAATTGTAAAATCTCTTGTAAGTAATATATGTTTATAAATGCTTGTCATAAAATATCGCCTCATGTTTTTTCTGTTATTTTTACTTAGTATATGTTTGTTAAGTATATTGTTTTATTGGAATTATTGTTAAGTATATCTTCTTCAAGGCTTCCTGGAGGCAGTTAGTTTCTCTACATATTTAGTGGAAAACCATAAGTAGTAAAAGTTGTTTTCTGATACAAAGTTACAGTTTCTGCTCGGTGGTCCCTTATAAACTCCAAATGGAACATTTTCTGTGGATTCACTGGTGGCCAGCGCGCAAGTAACATGAGATCAGCCATCTGTCATCAAGACCATAAAAAGCTGAAGATGGGGCTACCTTAGACACGTGCTGTGTATGGGTGTCTTCAGGATTCCCAAGTCAAAATTCGATTGCTTACCTGAAGGCACCCACCAGAGAGAATGCCCAAAAATACATTCTGTCATATGTACAACAACAACCTACAACACTTTCATGTCTAGTAACAACCAGGGTGGGAATATAGTACTGCAGCTGCAACTTTCAGACAGTTACAAAATTTCTTGGATGGAACTGGAGCTGCTGGAGGATCTAGGGATGGAGGTGAAAGCTAAATCTAGGGATAAGATCGAAGCTTAGAATATGGATTTGTATATTAAGCTTTTCATATTATATTTTACCATTTGAAACTATTTCTAGGTTGAAATCTTGTGCGATTTAATACTTTGATATTATCACAATATATCAGTGAATGAGACCACTTTTAAAACAATGCTACCCATGGACAGAAGATTTTTCCCCAAAAATTCAGTAACATTGTGAGTTTTGGCTTGTCAAAGGTTTAAGAGATATATACATAAATTCAGCATTGAATAGTATCTTGGTGTTAAAGCCCAAAATCCCTTCATTTATCCATCAAAACTCTCTTCTTTTTCTGCCTGCTCTAAGGGCCAAATTTTATGTACGCAAATACATGTAAGTTAATATATCTAGTACCGGGAGTCCAGGCTTCGCTTGGGCCCTGGCACACTTATATAAATTTTATTCTCTAATTACACAATAGCATAATCATCACATTGTTCTTTTTATTTAAGCCATAAGGTGTCAAGTCAACAATTTCAATTGAATTAAGAATTTTTTTGCATGAATTTAATTCTTCCTTCCGGTTAATGCATCAAAGATCATCCATTTTATTGGATTTATTTTTTCTTGGGACTAGTTGTAATTTCGCTACTGCTTCTCTTCTAACTGCAGATTTCATTTTGATTCAGTGTGATCATCCATGTCGCTCCTCTTCTAAACGTAGTTTTTTTTTTATTATTTTCATTTGGGATTCGCTGTAATGCTTGATGTCGCGTGTTTTATAGCCGTAAATCTCGTTGCGCTTCATTTTCATGCATCATTACCTCAGGCATTTTGCCATGCCTTTTGCTGCAGCTGTTCAGATTCATTCAAAATCATCTATAAAATCACATGACATCACATACACCAAAAACACTTCTTTCCCTGCTTTAGCACAGTCGTTATATTGTTGCTTTAATTGCATTGTTATATAATTAAGTAACAACCAGGAATGTTCCAATGTCTATGCCCCCTGAAATAGCTAAATTATGCATTGGAAATTCTGACGTGAATCCAATTCCTTCTTCCTGTTTATCCTTTACATATGCTAAAATAACACGCTCATTATATCGTGTTATTCTTTGGTTTTAAGTTACATTTTCGTTAGCAATTCATTGTTATTTTTGTTGTTTCTTGTGCCATGCGTTTTTCTTTCAGTCATTTTCAATATTTGTCAATAATATCATTATTTGTCAATATTTGTCATTCTATCATTTGTCAATAATGTGCTAGTAAAGATTAATTAAAATGGAGATTTAAAGTGGATTGGATGTATGACCAATTGGTGCAGCAGATTTAAGTTATTGTTTTGATTTTTGACGGTGGAGCTTTTAGTGGGGAAGGATTCACTAAGTCCTCTAAGAAGTCCTTATAAAATATTGTTGAAAATCCTTTATGTATATTACACACGTTAGGTTGCATAAAATTAACACCTTAAGGCGTGTTTCAGCCATCCCAACTGTTGATAAAAGTAGTTAGCAGTAGATTTTGTAGATGTGTGGAAATATAAATTTTGACCAACAAAAATTTCACAATTATAGTTGCGAAAACATGATTATTTGTAAAATTTACATGAAACCCTAAAATGTAAAAAAAAAAATTTGGAGACAGAGAGATTTCAAAAGGTTTTGTTGGGAATAGATGGAAACAACTTTAGATTTTTTTTTTTTTTTACATGATTTGTATGAACGATTATAAACTGGGACAAAATTCTACCATTTCTCGATAACTAGTTTAATGACTGTAAGAATAAGGTAATTACTTTTATATAACTGGTTCCATAACTGTTTTAGGAAAGCGTTAGCAAAGCCGTATTTAATTTCAAAATTTTTCTGCAAGATGCTTCAAAAAGTAATCAAAACTTGGCATTCTATTGTGCCAAAAAAGAGGCGCTGTATAAAAATGAGCCTCATTTTATTTTCGTCAGTAAGGAGCCTCATTTATGGTCATAAAAATGAGGCTCAGTATTATTAGTGTGTACATTACTCTAGATTTATTTAAAAAAAATAGTTTTAAGCTTTTGTAGTTTTTGTAGTTGTAGAAGATCCAGTTTGACCACCTAGTTTATGTTACATTCCAACCCAAAGTAGTGGCGGATCCAGGGGGCGAGGGGGGGCCCTAACCTAGTCTAAAGTAGTGTAGTTTGCTTAATTAACGCAATTTTGCGTTAATTAAACTTGCTCCCAACACAGGTTTATCGGATAAACCTATTTTGTGCCCCCCTCCCCCTAAAAAAAGTTCTGGATCTGCCCTTGACTCAAGTAATATTAAATTGTTATGTAGGACCAGCCCTCGGTGGGAAAAGTTCCCCATCCATGAGCTCAAAATCTTATTTTAAACAAAGCTCAGATTGTCAGATCCTTATTAAGAGTAACTTTTGTACAGATTTTTCTCATCCAAGTAGATTCTTGTAAAGCCAATAGCTAAACTATTGTTTAGAGATAAATTTTGTTTTCTCCATGGGAATTGTCTTAATGATAGTAGACTGATGGTGTACGCCTTCGATTGTTTTTAATATTTAGCTTCATTTGTTAATGTTGTAAGATTAAAGTGTATATATCACATAAAAAAGAAATGTTTCAGGAAGCACAGGGCTACACAAAAACGGAATCCAAAACGAAAATTGTTTACAATTTTGGTGATTCGCCAATGAAAAAGAGCCACGTTTCTTTGAAGACAGATACCACCAAAAATCAAGGATCACCAGTAAAAAATAAATCAAAAGTACTTCATTACTTTGGTGAAGCACCCTCAGAGGTAACATTTTGTCTTTGTCTCGCTATCCTATTGAATAAGCTAGATTAAGCTATCGTTTTGTAGGCGTGATTCAAAATTTCAGAAGCGACGAAAACAACAGCAAATTTTGAGTTTTATTTTGGATTGTTTATTAGGAAAGTCAACTTAAACTGTCATAAAAAAGGGTAGTATACCTTTTTTAAATATAGTTTAAGGCCAGAATAAATATAGGCGAATTTATTTTTAATGTATCAGTGAGTCCAAGTTGAGTCACCTTGTCGAAAATGCACGATCTGGAGGATCATGCCACTAATACTCAGTCACAAATAAAGGGTAACTTATATGCTTAATTTTATAGTTATTTTCCCAAGCTTTTTTTACTATAAGTAAAGATTTAGCTAGAGTACACTATAATTCAAGAATTTTAAAGTAGTTTTCGTGTTTCATAGAAAATTGTATTGTATTAGAAAAAGTATACACTTCTTGACCTCGGGGCCCCTGGACTGCAGCCCTTTCGGGAATAGGCATATTTTAAGCCAATCCCCTTAGACTCAGCCAGTTTTGATTTATAATTTTTGAGGGAAATTGTGACCTTGCTCATTTTTGTACTTGATATGTAGAATTTAGATTGTTATTTTCTATTTACTGACTTCAATGCTGGAGTTTCACACTTTGTCGAAACAGTTAGTGGTATTTTAATGAGGTCTATAAAATAGCATATTGCCACTGTCTGAGATAATTGCCACATTTCTGAGATGATTACCTGAGATCGTTTGCTAATCTGCTATCAGAGGGAGGATTATGAGGGTAATGTGTATTTAGTCCCTCCTGATCTACTTTACCTTGCTGATCCTCCCTTTGAGGACAGCTTAGCAAATGGTTTTTGGTAATAATCTCTGCAGTATGAAAATGTTAAATGCGATATTAAGGCGTTACATCTACGATATCGCTATTTAGTCAGTTTTTACATTTAGTCATTTTATTCAAAATCTGTTGCTCTATCAATTAAGGGAGTAGTTCTTTTCTTACCTTTTTTTCCTCCTAAATATCTTTGCGCTAGCCGAAAGCGTTAAATAAAGCCTGTTTAACAGTTAAAAGTAAGCTTGTAACTGTTTATTTTTGTTTCTATTTTGAAGGATGTAAAATGTTGCTATGTTGAGATAATTGTTTGAACACTTTTCTTAATTACCCCGTGTTTGTTGCTGTGTCGGTAAAGGAAGTAGTTCTTTCTTTTTCGAGTATTTTATCTTTTCCCCTTTCTTTTTTTTGGATCTCCTTTTTGGGAAGCAAAAGCGTCAAATTCTATTTCTTTGAAAGCTTTTTTCCTTGTTTCAAGGATGTATAAGTGTGCTTTAGAAAATTTCTGTTCTTAATAGGAATATAAGGTCAAAGAGCTCGGAACCAATTCAGTAGTTTCGGCCTTGGACTTCAAATAAAGATAGTTCCACTTAAAGTCTACGAGAATTCAAGAGAAATTAGTAGTATGATTTTTTTGAAGTGGAAGCTACATATTAAAAATTTAGGTAGCTTATTATTTCCATAAACCGTGCAAGTCAATCATTTATAGTTTTACGTTGTGAGCAATATTTATGTTAAAAAGCAATAGGCTAGTCTGGTTGGTTTAGAGCAAGACATTTATAAAACGATATAGTCTCTAAACCTGCTAACTATATCTTACTATCGAAAATATAATTTGAAAAATGAATTGGACCCAAGTTTCAAATTTGAATTGTAATCATATTTTTGGATTAAGAAGCAATCTAACCTTGTCAATTAATTTCAATTTTTCAATTTAATAACGGTGTTTATTCAAGAAAACAAACAACAACAAAACACACAAAGAAAACCCTAAAACAAAGCAATACAACTGAATAATTAACCCTCCTTAAGCTTTAGTTTGAAGAGAGTTAGGAAGAGAGTTTAAAAAAGGAGAGACATAGGAGACATAGAGACATAGGAAGAGAGTTTAAAAAGGAGAAGAAAGAAAGGCACATTTATAATAGTAGTACCAGTAGTGCTAGTTGTAGGACTGGTACTAGTATTAACAATATAGCATTAGTAGTTGATCCTATCGTGCCAATATGGATTTTTTTTACACAATTACCATTCGTTGCTATCTTTTTATAAATCAACTGAGATCGTTTGCATAGCACTGCTATTTTTTGCGTCTGATTGCTCCTCCTCGCCTCATTTTGGCAACAAAAAAATTCTTCCACAGTACTCATGATCTTATTTAAGAAAATTTCTCCGACAACAAAAAAGCGACTAAAATAAAGCAGAAAACATAACTGGGTTTCTTTTTCAACACAACAAAACAGAGATTATTTAGCCCTATCTAAAGGGATGTGTACTGATTGTCATAACATGCAACTACAATTTTTGTAGTCTTAACCCTTTTAAGGCTGAAACGCAGGCGAACAATCCTCATCCGTCACACCTTCTTTGAATATTCCTCCTTCAACCAGTTTCCAGAAAATCTCCGGTCCGATTTTCATTATGTCGTAACAGCTTAATCTCGGGTTTCTAGTCTAATTATTGTTATTATTTGTTATTATTCTCTCACTTGGTTGTAGCTTAGTAGAACTAGTATATGAACATGATCTTTGTCCATCTGGATGATTTTACCAAATCTCTTAAGTCGCTTCTTTTTTGCTTAAGCTGATTTGGGGGGGGGGACCACTTTGCTTATTAAAGAAGTGGGCGGAACTTACGTCCCTTAATTACACAAGTTTATTGTCTGTGCATATTGATTTGTGCCTTCGAGCCTTTTACTCATGTATTTAAATAATACCGTTTTTTTTTTTTTTTTTTTTTTTTTTTTTTTATTCAGTAGAAATTGTATTATTTAGGAGCCGTTTCAAACGAAAATGACCGCTCCACCTCCAATGCCAACGGCAACACCCAAGAGAGCTGAACCATCTCCTGTGAAGCCAGTAATTCCAAAGAACATGTCCCCTTTAAAAGGAAATGATACAAACTCCGATATCCGTAGAATACCTCAAGTGGCTGCAGAAAGAGCAAGGAAGATACAAGAGATGGAAGCGGCTAGAGTTGCAAAGGTGGGAGTTTAAGCTTTTTTTCTTTTATATAGCTTATAGAAATGGGTAGTGATATATATATATATATATATATATATATATATATATATATATATATATATATATATATATATATATATATATAATATATATATATATATATATAAATATATATATATTGATTATTTTGGGACAGAGAAGAGGGGATCTAATATTTTCGCGCAAAATATTTTAGTACAATATTCAAAAGGATACCTATAATTTTTAGGTGTAGTAACTACCAGTAATCTGTAGTGGGGGCTCAACTTCAGCATATAAACCTCCCAAAGGTGTTTTTGGCCTATTTTGGAGAATGCTTGTAAAAAGACGAGGTTATTTTTTCTTTTCGGCTTGACTCCACTCCTTCTACTCTTAAGATATTGTTTTATTTTTCCTTTGATTTTGTAGGGTTTGACGTGTTACTTTAGTGTTCTATTAAGTGCAAGTTTTTGGAAACCTCAGAAGAGTCCCCGTTTTGAGGCTATGGTTCATTACGGTACAAGAGGGAATGTTGGTGCTTAGTTGGACTATTTGTCTGGAAAGGTCAACTCCGTCGATCCTCTTTTGCTCATCTTCCAAAGTTGAGTTTGGCGTCCTGTAAGGTTCGGTTCTAGGATCAGTTGCTTTCTTGGTTAATGTTAATGGTCTTATTATCTCTGTGGCTACGAGCCAAAAACCAACAATTTTTTAGCGTCTGTCATCCCGTATCTTTCCATGTCAAAAAATGTACATATCTATTAATAGATGAATACTCTAGTTGTTTTTGCTGGTGACCACACCCTTAGTGGCCCTGTTAGAGTGGAGTTTAATATCGATATCAACTTAGCTGTTTGACACAAATTGCCTGATGCGGTTGGACGTACCTAAATTTGAATTACCTAAATGACGCCCTAAATGTTTCCAGGTCGAGCTTTCAGATTTTCTCATAAATTTCTCATGCTTGACCTGAACTACCTGAAATCCATCTTTCAAGGAATTCTCTCGGTAGTCCTAGTGATTGGCATGTGTGGCTCCCAGCAGGCACGTACGCAGGAATCTGTTTCGGGGGGGGGGGCAAATCCTTCAAATATCTTATTCTGTGAGAAGTATCAGAAAATTATGGGGAAAAATTATAAGATTGGGGGGGGCGGACCCAGAGGCCCCCCGCGCAGCGTTCGTCCCTGGCTCCTAGGTATACTTTTTGACGGAATCTCTCCTTCGTGCATTTGATTAGTCAAATTAAAACGGAAATATAAAGGATTCTACCAACTCTTAGAAAGCTCAAATACATTTTTGCTAGACCGTATATGGGCATAAGAACCATAATATGCCCCAGGGCATAATTTACAATGCCTGCCCCCGGGTCCTGGGGGGTTGTGTTGACACCTGAGTTTTTGTTATCTGACTTTTGAATAATTTTTAACTTAATGGCTATCTCAAAATTTTTATTGGATGCATTCGGGAAAGGGGGTGTGGGGGGGACTAGTGGCCCTCCAATCTCTTTTTACTCTCAAATGCTGAACTAGAACTTTCAATTTCAATGATGAGCCATCTCTGAAGTTTTTAGGAACATCCCTTCCATAAGAACTATATATCCCCCTAGGGCATAGCTTACAAGGCCTGCCCTCGGGCCCTGGGGGCTGTGTTGACCCCGGAGTTTTCGTTATATGGTCTTTAAACTATTTAAAAAAAAAAATGGTTATCTCAAAGTTCTTATCAGATGGGTTGGAGAAAAAAAGGGCGTGGAGGGGGGGGGGCTAAGTGCCCTCCAATCTCTTTTTACTCCTAAAAAGGGAACTAGAACTTCCAATTTCCAATCAAATGAACCCTCTTTGAAGTTTATAGGAGTATCCCTTCCATAAGAACTATACATGTCCCCAGGGCAAAACTCACAACGCCTGCCCCCGGGCCCTGGGGGGTTGTTTCGACACCGGAGTTTTTGTTTTATTATCTTTAAACTATTTTTAACAAAATAGCTATCTCAAAATTTTTATCGGATACATTTGGGAAAAAAAGGCGTCAAGGGGGGGGGGCTAGTTACCCACCGAAGAACTATATATGAACTATATATTCACCTAAGAACTATATATGTCCCCAGGGCATAACACACAACGCCTTCCCCCGGGCCCTGGGGGGTTGTGTCGACATCGGAGTTGTTGTTATATGATCTTTCAACTATTTTTAACAAAATAGCTATCTCAAAATTTTTATCGGATAAATTTGGGGGAAAAGGCGTCGAGGGGGGGGGGGCTGGTTACCCTCCGATATCTTTTGACGCTTAAAAAGTGAACTAGAAATTTCAATTTTCAATCAAATTAACCCTCTCTGAAGTTTATACGAGCATTCCTTCCTTAAGAACCATATATGCCCCTATGGTATAACTTATAACCCTTGCCCTGAAAACTGAGGGGGAGTTTCCTGCACAAAGATATAATTTCCAGAACTTTCAAATACGTTGAACAAAATGGCTATCCCAAAATTTTGATTGGATGTTTTGGGGGAAATAGTGGGCGTGGAAGGGGTGTTAGTTGCCTTCCAATCACTTTCGACAATTAAAAAGGACTAGGCATTTCAATTTTCAATCGAATCGAGCCCCTTTTGAAGTTTCTACGACAACGCTTTCTATAAAACCTTATATGCCCCGTGGGCATAACTTACAACCCTTGTCCTGAGGGCTGTGGGGGGTTGTCATCCTCAAAGTCCGAATTTCCAGAACTTTGAACTACGTTGAACAAAATGGCTATCTTAAAATTTTTATTGGATGTGTTTGGAGAAAAGGTGGGCGTAAGAGGGAGCTTAGTTGCCGTCCAATCATTTTCGACTATTAAAAAGGGCACTAGCCCTTTGAATTTTCAATTGAATGAGCCCTTTTTGAAGTTTCTACGACAAAGCTTTCTATAAGAAGCTTATATGCCCCCAGGGCATAACTTACAACCCTTGCCCTGAGGGATGTGGGGGGAGTTTCCTGCTTAAAAACATAATTTCTGCCTGGAAATCAACTACGTAGAACAAAATGGCTATCTCAAAATCTTGACTGGATGTGTTTGGGGAAATGGTGGGCGTGGAAGAGGTTTTAGTTGCCTTTCCATCACTTTAAACCCTTAAAAGGGGCACTAGAACTCTCAATTTCCAATTGAATGGGCCCCCTTTGAAGTTAATACGACGACCCCTTCCATATGAAGCGCCTCTGGAATAAAAATAATAACTAATAAAACATTGGAACCGTATGGCCTTTACTATAGGCAACGCTATAGCGTTGCCTCTGATTCTAGCCACTCCGTGAAAACAGTGAGACGCGGTGATACATTATAAAGGATATTGCATACATTGTAGAGGGGCTCATTTGACATGTAATTGTATTTAAGGGTTCTACAACGTGAAAACAGTGTGTGCAAATAACATTGTTCAAAAACAGATATTCATTGTTCGCTCATAGGGAGAATGCCTTCTCTGAGGGATTGACTTTTCTAACCAACTTCTCATCATTTAAACTCTCCACATTCATAGCATAAGGGTAACGTTGAAAACAACGAACTATACATAAATCTTGGCCTTTATCAGAGGGTACTCAAATGCCTTAAAGTTCTTTGCTCAGGTATAGCTAAAAATGGTTTGGGACAACTGGTGTAGATGCACAAGCAATATCGCTTGAAAACTGATAGTCGCTTTTCATTTGGAAATGGGGGTTTCATCCAAATTTATCTGAAGCTACGCAAAGGGTTTTGTATATGCAAGACCGCGCACTTGAATTTTGTTTCTACCTGTCTTGTCCTTCTTTTCGTGTGTTTTTCTGTATTTATTTGCTTTTGATTTTTTTTTTCTTAATTCTTCTACTCTTGTGTTGTTGAGGTATAGGGTAAATAATCATTTCATGAACAGTATTTTTTTAGTATTTAGTTAAACATACAAATCATGCCACAAAAAAAGGATTGGGAAGCCCTTCAGTACTATAGCCTCTAATATCAACTAAAATGACGCAATTTTCACCTTTAACAGTTTAACAAATTAAAACTCATATAACACTTAATAAATTTATCAAAGATGGAATCACTGCAAATGGTGCTGTTTCTGAAATGTGGTACCACTGGTGTCGTAAATCCTATTCAAGGTGTAGTCCAAAATGGTGGCACCTGTTGCCAAAATCCTGTTTTGTCTGAAGTATGATTTTTTAACCCTAGATTCACATGGGGGGGGAAGGAGAATAAAAGTTTATATTAATTCTTTTTATCTTGCTCGTCGATTGACCAAGTTTTTTTTTTTTTTTTTTTTTTTTTTTTTTTACTCGTACTTGTTAAGTTGTTTAGTCGTTATAATTTATCTTTGTTACAAACCATTAAGTTATCGAATATGCTATGTGTAAGTATGAAATATGTTACATGTCACATATGAATTTTGTTATCAGTCGAATGGACCTTATTGTTTTTCAGATGAAATCGGGTGGTACTCCAACTTCAAATCCAGAACTTCGATCTGTTTCAGAAAAAGCTATCTTGTTTGAATCAGCTGTTACACCAAGACCAAAGCTGAAGGATCCTGCAGAGCTAACTCTATCAGAAAAGAAGAACTTCTTTGAGTCCCAGATTCAAAAGAGATTCACCCAAGATCAATTCGCCCTCTCTTCCATCTCATAAAGCTGCATTAGTGACATCTTCAAAGAAACCGGCGTCTTGTCAAATCTCCGGCTCGCTGAAAGCCGCCAAATGCATGACACCTCCAAAGGAAGAGCCTCCTAATTCTGCTGGATTGCAACGGTTTCAGAAAATAGCCGAAAGGCTGAAGGAAAAAGGTAAGAATTTTTAATTTCGTCGTACTCTTTCCAGAGTGTCATTCTGCATCTTCTTATATCTTTGTCTTTCTTTTATCGTCTTCTTCTTGAAATCTCCCTTTTTTACGGTTGACGCCCACCACCATCTATTTTTCGTTAAAAAAAAATGGATGAAAAGATATGTTGGTAAAAGGCTATTTATGTAGCCAAAAATCCAAATATTGAAGGTATAAGACTTTCCATCTATAGTCCTTATCTTAATTATTTATAAATTGTGTTTGTCTCATGAAATTAAGCACAAAACCTTTTAGGGTATTTTAAATACCTCCAAGTATTAGCTTAAAAAACGTCAGATTTCCGGTTTTGTATCTACGCTCTATTATTTATCCTGGTTCTGATGTATATACCTTTTATTTTTTCCTGGTTCTGATGTATATACCTTTTATTTATCCTGGTTCTGATGCATATATCTTTTATTTATCCTTGTTCTGATGTATATACCTTTTATTTATCCTGATTCTGATGTATATACCTTTTATTTATCCTGGTTCTGATGTATATACCTTTTATTTATCCTGGTTCTGATGTATATACCTTTTATTTATCCTGGTTCTGATGTATATTATAATTTTAGAGATATTTAGTTTGGGGTTTCTTAAAGGTAGTATAAAACAACCTTTATTTGTCTTTGATTATAAGACTATATCATTATATGTGGATTGGTAAATTATACGGGTTTGAGCATGGATAATTTAGTTATTAAAGTTCTCACCATGGAATGTTTTTTGTCTGTTCACAGAACTCTTTTTGGGTATTTCCCATCGCCAGTTAGTCTCAAATTAACTTTCAAGTAATAGCAGGCTGAGACTCCTGTGTGAGTATGAGTCCTAATTGCTCGGTAGTTTATCACTATTAAAATCGTAATAGAGGCACAAAATTGGTGCAACTAGAGTTGGTAAATTTGAAATGCCATATTGGGTCCAGCAACTCAATAGGCCTTGGTTACATAAATTAAATTTTAGATGAACTGAGCAGAAAAACTGAACAACGCATTCAGCGCTTTTTTTTTACAGTGATTGAGAACCGTTTTATATTGCAGAAAGGCATACACGCTAATAACAATTTATATCAAAAGCTCTATTTTCCAACTTTAAGCGAGAAAAGAGGGTTTAGGGCATTCCAGGCCGTATCCAGCCCCCCCCCCCCGAAATGCTTGTCCGACTCGTAAAAACGTACCAGAAATGAATATAAAAAAAAATTAAGCGTTTTTGAAATGTCTTTTGAACCAGCTCTCCCATCCTCCCGAAAAAAATCCTGGGTATGGCCCTGAGGGCATTGTGGACCAAAAAAAAAAACTTGATAACTTGAGAACCAAACAAGAAAAAAGACTGGCCCAATCGTTAGAACTGGTTTAGTTTTCAGGGTATTGACTGTAAATTCAAGTTAAACTGAACAAGCGTCACATAATCCTTTTTTGAATTAGAACACCCAATTAATCTTGAGGAAACGTTTGCCATACAATTCTTTTGTCAATGGAACATTTCTTTTGGTCTTTATGTTTATTCCCCTGTCATGACTGACATCTTCATTTTGCAGAAAATGAAAATAAGAATAGTGTTGGATCCACAATAAAGGATAAGATCAACGCCATCTATGGGAGTCAAAAGACGGAATCCTCACCTACTCTCAGACCCCCAATTGTTGTCAGTGCTTCTCCTAAGAAGGGTTCTGCTCCACCTCCTCCCCCTCCATTGCCTGTTGATGATGAAAGTATGGAATCTGAGGAAGAAGTCTTGAGAAGAAGTCTTTCAGAGAATCTTGACAGTGAAAATTATAGGTAAATTTAAAACTATTAAGAAATCTGTGTATACAAGATTACTTGTTTAAAACCAAAATAGATTTTGTATATATTTTTGTTATTGTTGCTATTCGAGTTCAGACCGCATCGTAATGTTATTTGCCCCTTCTCTATAATGGTGGACATGAAAAATACCTGCTTGTTTTGTTATTAATTTATTCTTAATCAAAATCCAAAGTGGACTAAAAATGCAAATGAAAAATGTGCCCAGATTTATAAATATGATGATGTGCATAATATAAATATTTTATGTCAATATAAAATATATAATATAAATATATACATAACATAAAAGCGACATATACTTAGATTTGAAAGAGACATATATAAATACAAAGAAATGAGTATTAAATAAACATGTATAATAAACATAGTAATATTTAAATTCAGTAAATATACACAATTTATTCATGTATTAATACACGTCTTTATTTTCTCCCGAGAGGCCTCTCATGAGGGTCCTTCTGAAAATAATTGTAAATATTGTTATTAAATCAGGATAGTTTCACTTCGGTTCTCCAGGAGAAAAACTTGCCTCATCAAGACGTTCTCAATAGTAAAATGTATTCTAACGTAGGTCGTGGCATAATTTTTCAGTTAAGCCATTGCTCATCAACTTGACAGCGTCAATATAAAATTTAACCTACTGGAGGGAGTTAATAATTGGTCAAGATTCTTTTGTTAATCGTGTATAAGATTTGGGAATTTGCTTCCTTCGATTTTGGTCAATGTTGCTAGTTTTTTTTTTTTTTTTTTTTTTTTTTAACATTGAATAAATATTGAGCTGAATTACTGATATGAGCGCTCATAGTAATCCCGTTGGAGAAATGATAGAGAAAACATTAAAAATATCATTCTATCAAAATTGATTGAAAGTAATTCATGGGAGATGGTTTTTTCCCATTCCTATACCAAAAATTCCATTAAATTTGACCCATAATGCCAAAGAATTTTATGTTAATTTGTGTTTCTGTTTCTTTCTATTTCTTACAATTGTTTAGTAAATTCTTTGTTACTATTTTGTGTTTCATTTTTTTGTGACAAGCCTTCGGCTTGAGGTAGTTTATTTTGATAAATAAATATGTAAAAATGGATACGAACAACGATTTTGCAATCATCAACAATTGGTACAGCATTACATTTTATGCTACCCTTATGGTAAAGGGGAAATTATGAAATTAGGTTTTATGCATTTTAGGGTCAAATTTACAAGTTGGCTTAGTTGGTGACGTCCAGATACATATATCCATTAAATGAGTTCAAAAAAGGAAAAGCTCAGTATCTCTTAATATGTGAGGTTTGCATAATATTATAGAGTGTATATTTTAAATCTTGATTCTTTTTCCTCCTTTCCTCAGTTCATTTACTACCTATCCCAATCATCTTTAAAGTAGGGGAATAAAATAACTGTGACCTGGAAGAAAAGAATATCAAAACTTGATCTTTCAAATTTGCATTATTATTTTCCTATTCTCCTGCTCCTTTAAATGGTGAAAATGGAGATATTTGTAGATGTATTTGTTCAACTTATCCTGAATCAAGCTTCAATTTGTGCCATCATTTTCTGTATAACCTAAGTCAAAGTACTTAATGCATAGCGCTAAGGATTTAGAGCGCTTAAGGATTTGACTGCCATAACAGGTAGTAACTTATCAAAGCTAATCGCCTAATGGTCCGGTGTGGGATAGCCAAAAAAAACTCTTATATTTAGTGTTTTCAACACAAGCTTGAAATGTAGATGCAGTCAACGCAATATCCAGGGGGAGGGGCTACCCGGTTCAACCTTTTCCCCCCGCTCCAAAATTTGTGTCCGAGTCGTAAAACAAAGTAGTAAAAATGCATATTAACATATTATGATTGATAATATACTTGTTCTAAAAAAGCAAACACACTGATTGATAAATTTTTCTTGAGAATTTCTGTTAAAAACCCGACTCTAAAGAGTCGGCTTTGGAGGACTGTAAACCTTCTGGTATTTAGGGTAACCCTGGGTTATGCTATGAACAAAAAAAAGAAAAAAGTTTTCTCATACGAAACTAAAGAGTAACATCAAAACTTAAAAGGAACAGAAACTATTTTGTATATCCGGAGGGCTGCCCCATCCTCAACCCCCACACTCCATTCCTTTAAATTCGGTTTTTTGTTCTAATACTTTAAGAACGACTGCTCAAACACAAGTGCCGTTGAATTGGAGCAAAGAGTATTTTTAAATGACTATAAAACTTCGGCGTAATGAGCGAGGGTTGAGGAGGAGTTTTCTTTTGTACCCTCCACCCTAAAAATCATACTGGAAGCTTCTTTGAGTGCAGTTATCCCAGATTAATCATTCTCCAATTCTATACAAATGTAACTTTTTCCTTTCAGAATAGCTAAAGCAGTCTAACAGCTACTGGATATTGAAATAAATTTTGAGATTAGACTGCTTGTAATTTGGTAAACAATTTTTTTTTTCTTTGAAATAATTTGTTTTTATGAATATTTTTCAAAAAGAGAAAGTATGATTATTTTAAAAGTATTCAGTGATAGAATCTGTGCTTTGATATTTGATTATTATCGTCGTAAGCCAATCATATTACTCCTTAATTCTGGAGATACAAATAACTTCGCGTTTTAAAAACTTTATCGGAGCTTCTTTGTGTAATGTTACGCCAGTTCAAAGAACGAAATTTAAAATCTGCGTGATTCGTCCTCCCGTGGGAAAATTTAATCCAATTGAAAGAGCAAGAAAATCTTTTGTAATTATTTCCTCAGTTTCTCTGTTTACTTTGGTGTTCGCAACTGTAGGTATTGCTAACTTGTGAAAGGCACATTAATCCTGAGTTGCTATGAATTCAGCTTTTCATTCTAATATCAAACTAAGTTATAATCTAAATTATATATTATGAAAGAATAACTTGTTACCTTGTTTGTTTAGTGATATCGAACAAGACAATAGCCTTGATCAGAGCATGGCGTTGAACAGCAGCTTCGCATTTGACATTTTGACGAAGACAGGAATTCAAGTAGAAAATAAAAGGAAAAGTGACGGGAGTTCTGATCAATCAACGAAAATTGTTAAGACTGAGGTAATTCAACCTTGGTTTTCATAGTAGCACCCAAAGGATTAGGATACCGATGAAAAAAAAATAAATAAACAAATACAAAAAAAAAGAAAAAAAAATTAGTTTCGTCCCTAAATAATGGAGAATAACACAACCAACACAATCTGGTGTTACTCAGCAAAGTACAAAGTTAGTTTTTTAAAAAATATACCTACCTCGTCTGTCTTTTTCCTTTTTTTTACTTTGATATTGGTAGGTAGGTCGCTGAGTAATGAAGAATAAAACAACCAGCACCATCTGGTGTTACTCAGCATAGTATAAAGCTGGTTTGGGAAAGAAAATATACCTACCTCGTCTGTTTTTCTTCCCTTTATTTTACTTTGATATTGGTAGGTAAGTCTCTGAGTAATGAAGAATAAAACAACCAGCGCCATCTGGTGATACTCAGCATAGTAGAAAGTTAGTTTTGAAAAAAAAATAGACCTACCTCGTCTGTTTTTTCCTTGATTTTTTTACTTTGATATTGTTAGGTAGGTCTCTTAGTAATAAAGAATAAAACAACCAACACCATCTGGTGTTACTCAGCATATTATAAAGTTGGTTTTGGAAAAAATATACCTACCTCGTCTGTTTTTTTCCTTTTATTTACTTTGATATTGGTAGGTAGGTCACTGAGCAATGAAGAATAAAACGACCAGTACCATCTGGTGCTACTCAGCAAAGTAGAAAGTTAGTTTGAAAAAAAATAGACCTACCTCGTCTGTTTTTTCCTTCTTTTTTTTACTTTGATATTGTTAGGTAGTCGCTGAGTAATGAAGAATAAAACTACCAACACCATCTGGTGTTACTCAGCATAGTATGAAGTTGGTTTCGGAAAAAATAGACCTACCTCGTCTTTTTTTTTAATTTTATTTACTTTTATATTGGTAGGTAGGTCACTGAGAAAGTAAGAATAAAACGACCAGTACCATCTGGTGCTACTCAGCAAAGTAGAAAGTAAGTTTGGATAAAAATAGACCTACCTCGTCTGTTTTTTCCCTTTTATTTACTTTGATATTGGTAGGTAGGTCACTGAGCAATGAAGAATAAAACGACCAGCACCATCTGGTGCTACTCAGCAAAGTAGAAAGTTAGTTTTGGAAAAAATAGACCTACCTCGTCTGTTTTCTCCCCTTCTTTTACTTTGATATAGGTAGGTAGATATAGTCAACGATCCAACTATGAATTTAAACAATAAAAGCAAATACGTTATCAAATACAAGGCTTTATGGCAACGAAAAAGCCTATGTTATGCGGGAGATAAAATAACTTCTTTTATCAAAGATTGCAATAGTAATATTTGTATAAATTTTTTTGCCAGCCAAATGTTCTGCATCTTACGGGCAATAAATACTGATCAACAACAAAAGAATTAAAAATTAATGAATCTCTTATTTCAGTTAATATTAAGTTGAACAGACTGCGAATGAAATCCAAACTTTAGTGATAAAATTAGGTTTGATTTGATTCTTCTTTTTTAACTTCTGCTGCGCAACACTTCACATTCAGACGCGCCAGTAGTTTTTAATTCACATTACAGCCATATTAAGGCTCCAAAGGCTGCTCGCTTATCAGTTTTTCAAACCCTTTGGTATTGTTATGAATAAGAGAACGTGGGTACGGCAGTTTGATATTAGATTAAAAGTAGTAACTGATGGGTATGGTTTAAACCAAAGAGTATGGGTAACTTATAAGAGTGCAAATTGATTTAGAATCGACAAAAAAACTAGTAACGCCATCTAGCGTTTGGCGATACATAGCAATTTTTCAAGCTTTGGAATCGTTTTTTGATCAGGAACTGAGATCAGACCATTATTACTGCCCTAATTTTACCAATTACACTAATTAAATAAATTGTTCTTATTGTTGCACTGGAAAAAAATGCCAAGTGATGCGAAACGGTAGATGGGGTTGGGTTTGATAGTTTTTTTTTCTTTGTCAACACAGGTAAGTTTCCACTCTTGTAAGTTACTCATACTCCTTGGTCTAAACTATTTGATTACTTGTTTTGCTTTTATTTTGGTTGAAATACATCGACCTGTGAAATTTTAAAGTAGAAAATGATTGCAATGTCACCATCATAAGCGTACTTTGAAGGAGGGTTGGCGAGAGTAAGCAACTCAAATAAAAAGAAAATATTCATAGTGAATACAATTGGGTCTTTTTACCTTTTACTGATTTAACTTTAGAAGTGTGTCAGCTGTTTAAAATATTAACAAGTTGTGTATTTTTGTTTTATTATTATTTTAACTTGAACTTAATTCCGAGAGGTTTTGTACTCTACCTGTTTTCTCCCTTGAAAATGGTGGGGGTTAAAAAGACCTTGATTTGTTGACTAAATTTATCCTTTTTTGTATAGGGTTTTTAATCAATCTTGTGGATGTTATCATGCGTAAAATATTATGATTCGGGAATTTATTATTGCTAGCCCAACAGAAATCATTCTGTTAACAAGTTCAGTTGAAGAAAAGTAAAAATTTTCGTAATAAAACTACTGCGAGCATAGTGACATATAGTAATGTTGAAAGAGTAGTTTTTTTTTTTTTTTTTTTTTTTTTTTTTTTTTTTTTTTTAAGGTAACTTGAATTTTTATTCCTAGAGGTTTTGCAATCTAGCTGTTTTCTACCTTGAGGCTAGTGAGGGTTCAAGAGATCTTGATTTATTGACTAAAAATGTCCTTTTTGTATCAGGAATGCTTTTTTCGTCTTAGCAGAAAATATTTTGGTGCCTATCATAAATTGAATACTACCGGCACAACTGGAAGAATTGTGTTAACCAGTTCAATTGTTATAAAAGCACTGCGAGCAATATAGAGGTACATAGTAATGATGAAACAGTACACATTTCTTGTGTTCATATAGGAATCTTTTTTTTGGGGGGGGGGGGTAATTTGAATTCTTACTTCTCACTCTGAGATTTTGCAATCTTTGTTTTCATTCATGGTTGCAAGTGATTTGAAAGATCTTTATTGACCAACGGTAATCTTCACATTATTTTTAGGAGCCCTTACATCATCAACCACTTTCGCCGATATTTTCTGGAAGTATGGAAACAGACACGGATTATGGTGAAAATGATGCTGTAGAAATGCCGAAAACAGTGCCCCAGCCCTCAACTGCACTCGACTATTCCCTGTCTTAATATCGGAAGCAGCAGACTCCGATTCGAAAAGTTGTGCGAGCTCCAGAACCGACTGCAACTAGAAAAAGTGAAAGAGAGACCGTTTCATTGTCTGCAGCACAGGTAATAATTTTATATAAGACAAAATTTTTCTTATTTTATTTTTTTAATTAAAAACTTTTTTTCACAAAACCAAAAGGGCCCCATTTAAAAACCCAGTTGGGCTGTTGGATAAAAATTTAACATTTAAAAAAGTCTAATAATTCGAAAAGAAGGGAAAAACAACCCTAAAAAAATTTGATAAATTTGATAACGAATGCAAAACAACATATTAATATAGAACGAATGGTCATTGATTGAACATCGGGTAAAACTGTGTTTTTATAAGAAAAAAAATATTTCAGTAATTTAGGGGACAGAAGTTTAAATAATTTCTTTGACAACACTGCTTTTTCATTTACAGAATTTAACAAATGAAAATATAGCGAAAATGGGTATAATATTTTAAACAAAGCAGTGGACAAAAAAAAACTAAATAATAAAAAAGCCTGAATAATTTATCAACGAAAAAACAAATTACATATAAAGAAAGGGATTAAACATATAAACTCCAACTATACCAGAGAAAACTTAATTTATCATTGTGTTGTGTGTATTTGTGCGTTTGTTTTGCTTTTTCTTTTCTTAATATGTTTTGTTTAATTTAGCTTAACCGATTTTTATTTTTCGTTGATGAAGACTTCCGGACGTGAAGTAGAAATATTCGGATTCCTTTATTATTTAAAGTTAGCTGTTGTCCTTTTTCTCCTTTTTTTTGTCCTTTGCTTTGTTTAAAATATTATACCCACTTTCTCTATATTTTCATTTGTTAAATTCGGGACAAAAGTTTTTCTGTATCTTGAAGTATGGCAATGAATTGGGACAAGATTAGAGACGGTTTTAGGGAAGGGATAGAGAGGGTGCCCAGGGGCCCAGGGCGTAGAAATCTTAGGGGCGCAAAATTTCAAATTAATAATCTAACAGTTATAATCATTTTGTAATTTTTGAAAATTTTATTTTTATTAAAACTAGGTAGATTGCACAGTTAAAAATGGACCAATAAATTATTATTTGATTAATAATTTTTTGGTAAATCAAAAAATTAATAATATTTAAACAATTTTAATAATAAACTAAAAATAATTAAAACAAACTATTAACTAATTAATAAATTGAAAATAACTTTGTCAATAGAGGATTTTTTTTTTAATTTGGCGTGAAAATCTTGTAGGGGACGGGGGTGGGGGGCGCTAGTCAAGATTTTGCCCTGGGCGCAAGAGATACCAGAACTGCCGCTGGACAAGATAGGTGTAGACTGATAAACAGCACAGGGAGGGTGGGAACTGGATTGGGAGTATCTTTTGTTTGTTTGTTTTTTCATGTCAGGTTTTAGTGTTGCATTTTTCGAAGAGTGGAGGCACACAATTCTCCTGCACTCAAGTTTTTCTAACCTATTTTTTTTTTAGAAGTACAAAGCGTTTGACTTTTCTCTCTCTAAATTTTATTCGCAGGTTTTTTTTCTGTCTTGAACTTGAACTAGCAACAGGACTAGGCGTTTCCTCCCCACCTGGTATTTGAATTGAAGGTGTTTCCTCCCCACCTGGGGCCAAACTGGACAGGTAATATTCGAGTAGAAAGCGATAAGGGAGGTTTAAATCCTTAAAGAATCCGAAGGGGGTTGTTCAATTAATCAAAGGGCTTGAGGAGAGAAAAATAAGCATTATCTTTGTTGATGATATTTTGAACATGGACATACAACTTTAAATCAGAATAAACTGTAATGCCAAATAATTTTAAGGAAAGCACAGAAATTTCAAGAAGGATTAACAAAAAGGGACGAGAATTTAAGGAAACTTGCTGGCACCAGCGTGGATGTACACGGGTTTGCCTTCATGTCTATGTCAGGGGTATCAGGTGTAATGTTGTTCAGGACACTAATAGGGTTTTCTCATCAAGTTTTTATTGTAGGTTTCTAAGGCAATTTATCGAGAAATTGCAGGAATATAAAGATTTACTGCCTTTTTTCCCTTTTTTTAATCAGCACTAAAATTTGCTTATTAGTTTACCCTAATTAGTATTAGTATGCTTATTAGTATTAGCTTATTAGTTTAATTTGGAGTTTTAGTTCAGAGTATTAGTTTAGAGTTTTAGTTTAGTGTTTTATTTTAGCTTATTAGTTTAGAGTTTTAGTATAGTTTAGAGTATTTGTTTAGTTTAGTCAGAGGTATCAGGTGCAATGTTGTTGAGGACACTAATAGGGTTTTCTCATCAAGTTTTTATAAAGTTTTTCTAGTTTTTATGGCAAGTCATCGAGAAATTTGTGCATGTCGGGAATAGCTTAGCAAAACTGCTAGTCATAACTGAACAAGGAGGGGACCAAGGAGATTCATTTTAAGTCGCTTGCTTACTGTCACTTAAGCGTTCCAAAATGGCTGAACGCATGTCATTGATAGGTCATGTCATGTTAATTTCGGATAATACTGAACTTAGATTGGTGATTTTATTATCAAATTTTTACTTGATAATAGTTCAAAGATTAATAAGATGCTTTGAAGATTTTAAACTATATATTTGCAGCTTTAATTGCATAATATGGTGATCAAGGTAATAAATACAAATTTGTAATTTTTTTAGACTTAGCTTCTGTTGAATTTCTTTTGGCGGCATAAGTGACATGTTACAATTGAATATTGAGTTATAGCACCACTTGATGCGTTGAAGTTTGAATTAGAGAAGCAAAACAACGTTTTGAGGCGTGCATATTGAATTGAATCGGTTCGTTTTAAAATGCCTCAATGATGCTTGATTAGAAAACGGCACATGTGCTGCAGACGTCTTCGACGTTTTTTTATATAAAACAGCATGACGGCTTTACCTAAAGTTTTATTTAACCAGAGTCTGTTAAACTGGTTTGTTTAGGTTTACAGGCCAAAGTAATTGGACAAGAGCTGTTAATGAGGCATTTATTTTACGAAGTAAATTTTTTGTCAAATATTTTTTTGACCACACTGCCTTCGCCTGTCGCTAGGAAAGTCTTTGGACTAAAACTAGAGATGAAAAAGTATGTGTCAGCAGCTTAAGTGACATGTCATAATTATATACTGAATTATAGCACCAAATTAAGGCATTGAAGTTTAAAGCGGAGAAGCAAGCGAATGTTATGGGCCAATCAGCATTAGCGCTCACAGTCTGTCGCTCAACAGAAGGGTCATAATTATATGATAATGTCATAATTAGATATTGAGTTATAGCACCAAATTGAGACGTTGAGGTTTGAAGTAGAGAAGCAAGAGAACGTTATGGGCCAATCAGTATTGGCACTCATAGTCTGTCGCTTAATAGAAGAGTCATAATTATATGATGATGCCATAATTATATATTAAATTATAGCACCAAATTGAGGCATTGAAGTTTAAAGCGGAGAAGCAAGCGAATGTTATGGGCCAATCAGCATTAGCGCTCACAGTCTGTCGCTCAACAGAAGAGTCATAATTATATGATAATGTCGCAATTAGATATTTAATTATAGCACCAAATTTAGGCGTTGAGGTTTGAAGTAGAGAAGCAAGAGAACGTTATGGGCCAATCAGTATTGGCACTCATAGTCTGTCGCTCAACAGAAGAGTCATAATTACATGATAATGTCATAATTATATGTTAATTTATAGCACCAAATTGAGGCGTTGAAGTTTGAAGTAGAGAAGCAAGAGAACGTTATGGGCCAAGCAGCATTGGCACTCACAGTCTGTCGCTCAACAGAGGAGTTTAGTGGATCTTCAGAACAAGTGGAAGGGGAAAAACTCCTTCTTGTCGCCGGGCTGAAAAGAACAGCCGCCTTGAGTGAAATTGAGAGGCTGAAGACCGCTTGTGCTTTGGAGAAACCCGTTGGGAATTCCTGTGGAACATTGTCTTTGAGTTCTATCTGCCTTGGATTAAAAGATGCATTTATCCAGCATCTAAGTGATGGATTTGGTATGTTTTTCCTTTTATACTTGGAAATTATTTAGGCTACGTCTGTATTGATTAGTTTTTATTTTACAAATCGGCAATGTAAACATCTTAGGAATAAAAAAAAGGAAAAGTTAAAGAAAGACTGTATACCAAAAGAAAATTAAAAGAAAGAAAAATGCGAACTGAGAAAAAAATAATAAGACAAGTGAAAGAAAAGTAAAAAACAAGTAAAAGGAAAAGAGTACCTCGGGAAAAATAATAACAATAACAAGGGCTTTGTTGAGATCGGTCGCCGCAAAGAAAAAAACGATGACCGATTAATAATTGTTCTTTTTTTTTGCCCAACAATATTGAATGATCGTTTTCAGACAAAATAACAACAATAACATTGATATCTAAAAATAGAGGAGGCCACATAAAAATTTATACATCACATCATCATCTGTTCTATTTTTCGTTCCCGATAACTTTCGAAGAAATTGTCTGGGACAATCGTCTTAAGCTATGGGCTTCCTAGAAAAATGTGCTGTTATCTAACGACCGTCAGACGATGGTTGTTTACAATGACCGTTATTAGCATTCGGATTCTACCCCTAGCGGGCATTATTAATCCAATCAAAATTATGTCCATAGTGAGTTATGCAGCTTTGTCTACTGACTTGATGTGTTAGTATGGTGAATTAATCCGGGTTTAAAATGAGAAGCAATGTCAGTTGATTCTCTTCGTATTAAATTATTATAGCTTGGGTTCATTAATATATCACACATTTTCCTTTTAAGCCATTCAATTCACCGTATTAATACAAATCGAGTCAGCAGATAGGCTGTGTTTATCGCTGGGAACGGGATTCTCGCCCAATCTGATTTTCTAATGGACTTTTTTTTTTGCTTTGCTTTGTCTCGGTCTTTTTTCTGTCTTGTTACAGTTTACGTAAAAAGCTTAGGTTTTTTATTTCTTATTTTATATTTGACTCTTTTTTTCTCCCCCCTCTCCCTAATTTTTTTCGTTTTTTTGTGTATTTGTTGAGCGCTGAGGACGGCTTGGCGGAGATGGCGCCGCTTATAGAAACCAATAGTTTAAGTTATAAAAACAGTATTTTTGTAAAATATTGACAGAACTAATAACAATAAAAAGGGCCGTAATAGATGTCTATCTTGGAGAACACAGAATATTTTACTTCCAAACAGACAATTATTTCTATTGTCAGAGCTAATCATAGGCAGCGCAATCGCGCTATTTTTTTTTTTTTTTTTTTTTTTTTCACTTCGTATTTCACTTTTTATTTGCACTTCGTATCGAAGGAGTTGTCGTAGAAACTTCGAAAAAGGCTCATTCGATTGGAATTTGACTGGCTAGTGCCCTTTTTAATATTCGAAAGTGATTGGAGGGCAACTATCTCCCCCCCGCCCATAATTCCACCAAACACATCCAATCAAAATTTTTACATAGCCATTTGGTTCAGCGTAGTTGATTTCCAGATAGAAAATATATTTTTGAGGAGGAAACACCCCCGCAGCCCTCAGGGCAAAGGTTTTAAGTTATGCCCTGGGGGCTTATAAGAACGATGTTGCCACTATCTATTATTTATTATTTTTTTCCTTTAGAGCAGGGCACTTCGTATCGAAGAAGTTGTCGTAGAAACTTCGAAAATGGCTCATTCAATTGGAAATTGGAGTGGCTTGTGCCCTTTTTAATAGTCGAAAGTGATTGGAAGGCGTAGTAGAAAGCTCTTGAAGTTAGGTCTTTGAGAATGACACCCCCCAGCACTCGGGGCCAGGGTTTTAAGTTATGCCCTGGGGGCATATAAGGGTTTTATTAAAAGTTTTGGCCTAGAAACTTAAAAAGGGCTCATTTTATTGAAAATTGAAATGACTAGTACCATTTTTAATAGTTGAAAGTAATTGAAGAGTGACTAACGCCCCTCTCACACCAACCATTTGCCCAAACACATCCAATCGAAATTTTTAGATAGCCATTTTATTCAACGTAGTTGAAAGTTTGGGAAATTAGGTCTTTAAGGATGACAACCCCTCCCCCCTCCCTACAGTCCTCAAGGCAAGGATTTTAATTTATGCCCTGGGGGCATACAAGGTTTTTTATTGAAAGTGTTGTCGTAGAAACTTCGGAAGGGCTCATTCGATTAGAAATTGAAAGGGCTAATTTCTTTTTTAATAGTCGGAAGTGATTGGAGAGTAACTAACGCCCTTCTCGCGCCAACCCTTTTCCCAAACACATCCAATCAAATTTTGAGATATCAATTTTGTTCAACGTAGTTGAAAGTTCTGGAAATTAGGTTTTTAGGATGACAACCCCCCTAGAGCCCTCAGGGCAAGGGTTGTAAGTTATGCCCTGGGGGCATATAAGGTTTATATAGAAAGTTTTTGTATAAATTTCAAAAAGGGCTCATTTGATTGGAAATTGAAATTGCCCTTTTTAATAGTCGAAAGTCACTAGAGACTTATTAACTCCCCTCTCACGCCCACCATTTCCCCAAAAATATTCAATCAAAGTTCAGAGATAGCCATTTTGTTTAACGTAGTTGAAAGTTCTGGAAATTATGTATTTAAGGATGACAAACCCCCAGAGGCAAAGGTTGTAAGTTATGCCCTGGGGGCATATAAGGTTTTTATAGATAGAGTTGCTGTAAAACTTCAAAAGGGGACCATTCAATTGGAAATTGAGAGGGCTAGTGCCCTTTTTAATAGTCAAAAGTGATTGGAGGGTAACTAACCCCCTCTCACGCCCACCATTCCTCCAAACACATCCAATCAAAATTTTTAGATAGCCATTTTGTTCAACGTAGTAGAAAGTTCTGGAAATTAGGTCTTTCAGAATGACACCCTCCCAGCCCCCAGGGCAAGGGTTTTAAGTTATGCTCTGGGGGCATATAAGGTTTTTATTGAAAGTTTTGGCGTAGAAACTTCAAAAGGGCTCATTTTATTGAAAATTCATAGGGTTAGTGCCATTTTTAATAGTTGAAAGTAATTGAAGAGTGACTAACGCCCCTCTCACGCCCACCATTTCCCAAACGCATCCCATCAAAATTTTGAGATAGCCATTTTGTTTAACGTACTTGAAAGTTCTGGAAATTAGGTTTTAGAGGATGACAACCACCCTAACAGCCCTTAGGGTAAGGGTTGTAATTTATGCCCCGGGGGCATATGAGGTGTTTATAGAAAGCGTTGTCGTTTCAAAAAGGGCTCATTCGACTGGAAATCGAAAGGTCTAGTGCCCTTTTTAATAATCGAAAGTGATTGGAAGGCTTGATATTTTTAGCCTATAGTAAAGATTGACGCGGGAATAATGTATTATTTTTGTTGTTGTTGTTGTTTAAACCAGGGTATTTGGTATCGAAGGAGTTGTCTTAGGAACTTCGAAAAGGGCTCATTCGTTTGAAAATAGAAAGGGCTGATGCCCTTTTTAATAGTCGAAAGTGATTGGAGGGCAACTAGTCCCCCTCTCACGCCCACCATTTCCCCAAACACATTCAATGCAGTATTAAAAAATTCACATTCAACGCAGTATTTCCCCAAACACATTCAACGCAGTATTAAAAAATTCAAGAACAGTTAGTGAACTTTTTAAGTCAATGGACTGGTAACTTGCTTTGACCCGGAAGTGGTTATTTTGTTTAGTATAAAAGCAGTTTGTTTTAATTTTGATAAGTTAGTAACTCTACTGATGATGATGACCGACTGTGTCATCGAAATATTTAGAGTCTTTGTTTTATATTTTCATTTCACTGTCTAATAAAAGGACCTATTCCTATTTGGAATTCTTATTGATTTCGTGATTCTTGTCTGATGTTTTTTTGGCTACTTTTGCTAAGTTCTACATGTTTCTGCCTATATATTTCTTTGTTTTTCCATTTTAATCCCGTCCAGGTTTTATTAATTGGTTATGAAGTACTATTTGTGTAATGTGTTTTTATTTTAATTTCAGATCAGTACGTTCACCATTTTATAGTTGTTCTACGTTGTCGCGGTCAGGCCATTGCCACTCAGATGATTTCAACAACTGACGAAGGGGTAAAAGAAAACGGATGTCTTGCTTTTCCCAATTTAATCCAGTTCACCCAACTTACACCAGAGTTCAACGTGGCATTGGAAGTTTATGCTTTGCAAAGTAATAAGGAAAAGTTTTCCCATGATGTGAAGTATCATAGGAAAAAGGTATTTACCAATCCTTTTTATAACTTGTTATTGTTTTTTTCTCGAACAGGGCACTGAAACATCGTGGAGAGCTGTTTAACAGATCATTTTAAAGCTAATGCTAATATCTACGTTTTTAGTAGAGTGGCAGTGGTACCAAAAATGGAACTTTTTGTGTCATTTCTGGAGTGGATAAGCTTGGAAGCATGAACAGTGTAGCATTGAAATTTCCGTGGCTAAAAATCCTTAATAAGATGCTTCAAATCTCACTCTTGAACACTCCCCCTGCCAGTCTTCTTGGTAAGTGAAAATGAAAAAACGCGTTTCGAAAGAGCTTAGTGAAAAAATATTTGACTCAGTTTCAATGCTTATTCAGGAATGATGATAGATGCTCATAGGCTTATCTTAAAAGTGATTTGCGAAGATACATTACCGGGAATTTCCAAATAGAAACTGAAACCCTAACGTGTCAATTTTTTCTTCTTTTCTTTTTCTTTCTTTCTTCTTCCTTTCTTTTTCTTCTTCTTTACTGGGAATTTCCAAATAGAGCCTGAAGGCCTAATGTGTCAGTTTTTTTCTTCTTTCTCTCCTCTTTTCTTCTTCTTCTTATTTACCGGAATTTCCAAATAAAGCCTGAAACCCTAACGTGTCAATTTTTTCTTCTTTTTCATCTTTTCTTCTTCTTTCTTTCTTCTTCTTTCCATCATGTTCCTGTCTTCTTCTTTTCTTCTTTTTTATTTATTATTCTTTTCTTCTTCTTCTTCTTTCTTCTTCTTCTTTATTCTTCTTTTTCTTCTTCTTCTTCTTCTTCTTCTTCTTCTTCTTTCTTCTTCTTTTCTTCTTCTTCTTCTTCTTCTTCTTCTTTTCTTCTTCTTCTTCCTTTCTTATTCTTTTCTTCTTCTTTACCGAGAATTTCCAAATAAAGCCTGAAACCCTAACGTGTCAATTTTTTTCGTCTTCTTTTCTTCTTCTTTTCTTCTTCGTTGAGGCATTGAAGTGGGTAACCAAGCGAAATTTTTGCAATTAGGGTTTTGTTTCTTGCATTCGGTCAAGGCGTGCAAGAATTGATCATGGGTTTTGATGTCTCACGTAAGCCTTTCGTTTGGATACAGGAGGAGGGCACTAAACCCTCCCCCCTGAATATTTAACAATTGATTTTTCATAATGATACAATTTAAAATTCAATTTTCACAAAATGTTGTAGTCAAAGAAAGAAAAAAATAACAAAAGTGTAATTTTTTTAGAGAATTTCAAAATTACTTGCTGTATTGAGACAGAAAAATTGCAACAACAATATCGCTAATTTTTGCAGATCATATTCCCTATGAACCGGAAATTTCTTTAATATCTTTCGGTTTTTTAAAATCTCGGTATATTTCATACAGAACAATGTTTCATAATAATTGGATTTTTATGTGCAACTTCTAAAAAATACCGATGATAATATACCCTTTAGACTCTTTATGTGACAAAACTGCATAGTTCTTTGGGAAAAGTTGAAGAAAAAATGAGATGTAAAATCTATATTTAATGCCGTATTGAGCCAAAACTCATGCTAACTTTTTTAGTGTCATTGTCCAAGTTTGACAATGACCCTTTGTAATGTTTATTATGTATCTATAAAAAAAAACTAAAAACAAACAAAAATTAATGTAAAAAAACGAGTTTTGCAGACGGAAGTAAAAAGTGAAGATGAAAGTTAGAACGAACAAAAATTATTGTTTCGCATTTTATACACCAGTTCTGAAAAACTAGTGCTTTACACATAACTGAGCTTGCTTAAGATTTTTGGGAATTTAAATGGTATCTAAAAGTTATCGATGTCGTAGCTGGTGAAGTACTATTGAGAGTTTAAAAAAATTGATCTTTCATTTTCTGTAGGCTACTTACGGACTTTCTTGCTCCTAAGAGAAAATTCTATTTTTTTGCCTTGATTTTGTGTTTTCAGTAAAGCGCTAGTATTTCAGAATTTTTCAAATATGAGAAATATCGCAAGTCTGTTGATTTGCCCTACTTTTGTAGATATACGTTGCAGAAATTGAGAAGCAATAATTTGTATTTTTACAACCCTTTCACGCCTATTGGCAGCAGTTGATTGCTGTCTAGGCTAAACCAAAGGATAGAAAAAACTCACAAAACTAGAGATTCCAGGTAGCTAGTCTAGGGGAGAACCACGAGTGCAATTTAGGGGCTCCTAGTTTTGCCAGTATGTTGTCGATGTTGTTCCGTTTTTTTTTTTGTTTTTTTTAGGCTGACTTTCGAAATTAGGACTAAACTGAGTTTAAATAAGCCAGGTCTAGAGAGAGAAGTCACAAATGCCACAATTTTGATTTTGCCTTTTTTTTTTTATTCTAATTTTGCTGTTGTTTTATATAGGGTTGTTTAAGTTGATTAATGATCGTTATGCTGCCTCTCCAGATAGAATTTTAATTTTCGTATTTTTGTGTTTTTTTTTCCAGTTCTGCAATATCCTGCTATGCTGGTTTTGCTGCTATTAATTTGATTTATTAGAAGCCATGATATGTCCCATAAGTTTAAGTAATCTTCTGTTTCTAAAGTTATCTAGCTTGAAAGTGTTGCTCACTGAATGCGGTGTTATGGAAAACTATAAGAAGTGAAAGCTTTTCCATATTATACATTTGAAGGTTCTGCTTCATTATTCCTTAGAAATTTCCACTGAAATTTTTTCTCTGAATACTAGTTCATGTCTTTATTTTCACAGGAAATGTTGATGTAAGTTGAGATCGAAACCATCTGAAAAACCTATAGAACCTGCTGAAAGATTCAGGATTCTCATTGAAGCAACTTTAACTAACTTTTGTGGTGCTCCAGCACAGTAGTATTAATCGTATATATAGATATTCTTTTTTTTTCATTTATTTCTTTCAAATTTATTTAATTATAGGTTTTATAGATTGTTTTAGATTATATCTTCTACTGGCCGTAGTCCCGATTGTTTCTTTATCTTGAGATTTTCTCTCTCTATGTTTTTGGTTTTATAAAATCTACTACGTATAATTGACAATGTCGGTAATGGTAAATAAAACCCTCTTATGGCAAACCTGTTTGTTTTCATATATTAATACACAAAAGGTATAAGACTAACTCTCAAGAGTGGCGGGCTCGGATGGTGCAGCATTCGACTGTCTATCCTGGGTTCATAGGTTCAAGTCCCACTGTAGTCTCTTTTTTAAAAGACATTCGTTTTTGTTTAAAAGTACATTCGCGGCGATAAATCGATGTTAGCCCAATTCGTACGTGCAGGTGGATAAAGAAATCGATTAAAGAGTAGGACGGATCTTTTGTCTTTGAGTATGTATAAGATTGTGCCTGGTAGTCTTTGAGCCAAAGGTGTTGACAATGTTTCGTCACAGTCGTCGCTAGTATCTTCCTAGCTGAGGTTCATGAATCTACTATAATTTATTGTCGTTGAATTTGAATGCCTTTGCAAAATGCCTTAGGTCAACCGACCACTAGGAGGGGGTGGAATATTGGCTGCGAGATTTTATTTGCATACCTTTCACTTCTTTGATCTACACAGGCCAACTGAAGTAAAAGAGTTCAAAAATGGAATCAAGTTTGACCGGCAATAAGAAAAAGCTTGCATTATCTTTCTACATATTTATTTACTTCAAAACCATCTCGAATCATCTAGATACGGGTAAAACTAAAAATCTTGCTTCTTGTCTCCTTTCTCTCTTCTTCTGTATCCCCTTACTCCCATACAATGCATACATCTCTTCAAATGAAAATAATTTGTAAAAGCAAATCACGTAACATTTGAATTTCAGGTGCCAGATGAGGCGGCGAAACGCCTAGTCCTGTTGTAAGCAAGCAAATGCCATGTTTGATATCTTTTTTTTTTCAACAGTAAACTGCACGGTTTTATGTATTAATAGGCTACGTCATTTTCCATAAACCATGTTTTTATTTGGCTTTAACTTTCATTTATTTATTTAGGAAAAGAGCTCTCTGTGGTTGGCTCCTAAGAAATTACAGAAGACGGAGTCGAAGAGAGCATCAATGAGAAATGAAACCAAGAAAACATGGAAGTCCAGCTTCGGTTTAGTTGGCTATGTGGCGGTTAATAGAAACTCGCTGAAAAGAAAAGAATGGTCGCTTGAAAATGTGAGTAAATATTAAAAATCGTTTAATGTAATTATTTTTTTTTTATAATCCACGCAGCTCCATCAAAAATGGTGATATGCCGCTAGGCCTGGTAATTTCCTCATTTTATTTTCAGCTTTAATGTATTTGTTGAACTTTCGCTTGAATGCTTCAAGCGAAAGATTTATAGAGATAAAAGATCAATGACCTCCCAGACCTTTGCTGGGAGGTCATTGCAGGTGACGATGGATCGTCGGGAGAAGCTTGTTTTTTTTTTAGGTATTCTTGGCCGGGTTTACCGTGCTCAAGGTGGTTCTACCGGGCTGTTTTTTTGGCGAGTTGCACTTAAAGGCTCTGCTCTTTCAGAAACGAGCCTTGTTAACTCTTAATGGATGGGAATGCTTGTGTTTCTAAAAGATCGACATGGTTGCCACGTCAAAACGATCTTGGATCGATTGGAGGGTTTTGGCAACAGGGGTTCGAGAAGTTGCTCCACGACCCGTTTGACATCGGGAGTCTGATTTAGATTCTCTGTCTAATCCGCTTTATGACTTTTAAAGAAGTTATCTCGGAGATGTGTTAGGTGTCCCAGTCAAAGCAAGTGTCAAAAAGAACAGCCCCATTAAATCTTTGGATCACTTCTCAACTCCTTAAAGGTACGATGGGCAAAAATAATCTTGAAGACCTACAATTCCTCTAAGCCATACTCGTGTGAATGTCGACTTCTGCTTTTTAAAGCCTATAGGAGAATTTGTAATTCCCTTTGTCGAAAAGCATATCGTCTTTTTATTTTAGAAAGTTCTCTAAGTGCGGTAATGACATTAGGAGATCATGGTATAAGTAGTCAAATCTGTCATCCTCCTCCTCTTTCTCCAACCATTGTCTCCTCCTCCTCCTTCTGTTCTTTCACATGCTTCGATTGGCGGCGAAATCGTAGTGTGTGAGCTATATGTTCACCTATGTTCTTATTTTGCTAGCATTGGCAAAACTACTCTCTCTTCTGTAAGTTCCTCTTGTTCCCTGCCTGATTTTATCTCTAACCATTGACCTCTTTGTCTTAAGTCAAAGGCTTTGGTACCTGTCACTGAAGTTTAAATTGCCAGAATTGTCAATGCTTTGAAGGGTCCTTCATCTTCTGGCCCAGACCATATTCTTATTAAGACTGTCAAGTTAATTCTTTCTGTCATCGTTTCTGCTTTCACGAGACTTGTTAGTCTTTCTTTTAAAAATGGCGTCTTCTCAAGTGCTTTAAAGCCTCCTCGTGTTATTATTCTTTCTAAAGATGGAACACGGAATGGTCTTGTAAATTATCGTCACATATCTCTTTTACTTATGATTAATTAAAAAAACTCTATTTTTTCAGTAGGCTAAAGTGCAAATTATGTTCTGGCATTGGCAAAGGCATAGGGTTTTTGAGCCATACTCATGTTAATTTCTACTCGTTTTAACCTTGACGTGGTTATTTGGTGTGATTTCTGTTAGTTTTGTGTTTCATTTATTTATCGATGCTGATTTGTGGTAGTTTCACGCTCGGAAGATTATTTGATTTTATTTTTGCTCATTTTTGGGTTAATGTAGTTCTTTACTTTTCTTTGAAAAACTTATTCTGTGGAAATTTTTTTTTTATTTAATTCCTGTTCGGTTTATATTTACATAGTCTTTTGAGGGAAAAAGAAAATAATACTTTATATCTTTTTTTTCAGACTTTATAGTTTGGCCTGCTATTTGTATGCTGGAGGAAAATTTTCAGCAATTTTTAACAACACTACACCCTTTTAAAAATCTGGACAGAAATAGTAGTGTTTAATTTAGTTTCATACCTCCTCTAGTTGACCTGAAATAGAAAACTTAATACGATTCGTACAAAAATCAGTTTACTTTCTTTGATAGCTTGGATATACTTACGCTATTTTGATTAGGTTAAATTCTAAGAGCAGAAGTAGTACTGACAGTTTGAATGTAATACGTTCAGTCGTTCTTGAAATGCTACTGAGATGCCTTATTGGGAATTAGCATTAACACAGTGCATTTTGATTTAATCTTAAGGCAACATTTAGTTTTTAAACATAATGGGAAAATGGGAAGGTGGGTGTGGGAGGGGGATTAGTTGCCCTCCAATCACTTTCGACTATTAAGAAGGGCATTATCCCTTTCTATTTTCAATCGAATGAGCCCTTTTCGAAGTTCCTACGACAACTCCATCGATACGAAGTGTCCTGGTCTCAAAAAAAAAAATAATAATAATCATACATTGTACCCACATCGATCTTCACTATTCCAATCACTTTCGACTATTAAAAAGGGCACAAGCCCTTTCAATTTCCAATCGAATGAACCCTTTTTGAATTTCTTCGACAACGCTTTCGATAAACACCTTATATGCCCCAGGGCATAACTTACAACCCTTGCCCTGGGGGCTCTGAGGAGGTTGTCATCCTCAAAGACCTAATTTTCGGAACTTTCAACTACGTTAAACAAAATGGCTATCTCAAAATTTTCATTGGATGTGTGTAGGGAAATGGTGGGCGTGAGAGGAGCGTTTAGTTGCTCTCCAATCCCTTTTAGCTACAACGTCACTATCTTTAAAAAACTTTGTATGCCCCCAGTACATGGATTGCAATTAGATGCCTGAGGGCTATGAGGGGACTATAATCATCAAAGACCCAGCTTCGGAGATTTTTGATTACGTTAAACATAATAAATGCGTAAAAATTTTGAATAGATGTGTTTAAAAAAAAGGTCGGCGTGAGAGGGGGGCTAGTTGCTCTCCAATCACTTTCAACTACAGCATCACTATCTGTAAAAAACCTTTTATGCACCCAGGGCATAAATTACTATCCGTGCTCCGAGAGCTAGGAGGTGGTTGTCGTCATCAAAGTACTAATTCATAAGACTCTTGACTACGTTGAACAATCTAGCTATATAACAAACCTTAGTGGACGTGTTTGGGGACAGAGTTGCTATGAGAGGGGGGTAAATTACCGTCAAACCCCTTTTGACTACTACAAACGGCACTAGTCATTTGTATTACCAATTAATTGATCTCTTTTTCAAGTTTCTACGACAACGCTTTCCATAAAAACGTTATATGCCCCCAGGGCATAACTTACAACCCTTGCCCTGAGGGCTGTGGGGGAGTGTCATCCTCAAAGATATAATTTCCGGACCTATCAACTACTTTGAACTAAATGGCTATCTCAAAATTTTGATTGGATGTGTTAGGATAAATCGTGGGCGTGGAAGGGGTGCTAGTTACCATCCCATCGAATGAGCTCTTTTTTAAGTTTCTACGAAAACGCTTTCTAAAAGAAAACTTTATATGCCCCCAGGGCAAAGCTTACAACCATTTTTCTGACGGCTGTGGGGGGGTGTCATCCTCAAAGACATAATTTCTAGAAATTTCAACTAAGTTGAACAAATGGCTGTCTCAAAATTTTTATTGTATGTGTTTGGGGAAATGGTGGGCGTGAGAGGGGGGTTAGTTGCCCTCCAATCACTTTCGACTATTAAAAAGGGCACTATCCCTTTGAATTTCCAACAAAATGAGCCCTTTTTGAAGTTTTTACGACAAAGCTTTCTATAAAAAACCTTATATGTCCCCAGGGCATAACTTACAACCCTTGCCCTGAGGGCTGTGGGGAATTGTCCTCCTCAAAAATATAATTTATTGATGAAAATGAACTACGTTGAAAAAAAATGGCAATCTCAAAATTTTTATTGCATATGTTTGGGGAGATGGTGGGCGTAGAAGGGTTGTTAGTTGCCTTCCAATCACTTTCGACTATTAAAAAGGGCACTAGCCACTTCAATTTCCAATTGAATGAGCCCTTTTTGAAGTTTATACGACAACTCCTTTGATACGAAGTGCCCTGGTCTAAGACCAAGAAAAAAAACAAAAAAAATAAAAAAAGAAACATTGTGCCCACATCGTTCTTTACTTAGGCAGCACTGTTACACTGCCTAGGATTAGTAAATTTTTGAAAAGGTAATGTAGTCTCGGCTTTTAGGTTTCTTTAATTCGAAATTATTTTTCTCTACGATATTCAGTCTAGTTTTAGGGCAAAGCACTCGACTGAGCATGCATATGCAACTCATTAACACACAACGTTCTTCTTCGGAAATTGCACCATATTGGTATAAGAGATACTGCTGATTCTTTTTTTTTTCTTTTTTTATATATATATTTATCCGGTTGAGCCATCTCGGTTGTTCTGCTCTTTTTTACCCCTTCCAAAACAAAGTTTAGTGTTCCGCAAGGATCTGTTATTGGGCTGATACTCTTTTTAATTTATGTTAATGACCTTATTGTGGTTAAAGATTCAAAATCTACGATTTGTTGTTGCCTTTGCCAACCAGCATCTACCACTAACTGAAAAGAACCTCGCTTTAAATGCTGCAAAGTCACACTTTCTCATTTTCTCAAGAGTCTCAAATGCTTGCCCTGACTTAAATGAAATACACGCATTAAAAGGCTCTTAATTAAAGCTAAAGATAATTATGTTTTATTCCTAGGCATCTTGCTTAATGAAAATCTTTCATTGAAGTGTCATATTGACCTGATCAAGATAAAATGCCTCCATGGATTTTTGAATCCTTAGAAATCTGAACCGCATATTTCCAGGGTTGGCCCTTAGAATTTTTTTCTACTGCCTAGTACAGTCTTATGCTTCACATTACCCTGTTATTTGGATGGCAACCATTTCCGAAATTTTATGATAAAGCAAGGACTATTTTTCAGGAAACTTAACTCTTCTTCATTTAAGCCCTTGTTTGATTCGAAATTTTCTTATCTTGTGTCGCGTGTTTCTTTCACTTTTCTACCATTGCACGGCCACCTTTCTGCTGCCCTGTGTAGTAGTACATTTTTTTCAATCTTCTGATCTCCTACACATTTCCAATAGTTTACATATATCTCATACTCCGTCATTGCGGTCTGACTTCAAACCCCTGTATCTTCAGAAAGAGTGTCAAAGATTTTGTAGTTAGCAAATTTTTTAATTCAGTTTTCAGAGTTATTCCAATTCTTCGGTTCTTTGGCTTGAAATCATGTGCTATTCCCGTGCCTAGCTTGCGATTCTGGGGACTTTTTTTGTCTATGTTGAAGCGTTTTGTTGTAAATTTCTGTTGATTAAATAAATTCTAAACTCTAAAGGATGAAAAGATCCGTGGTCAAAAGAAAAGATCAAGAAAACAAAAGACAAAAGGCAGGAGGAAAAGAGCCACCCCAGGGCCATCATAGTTTGGCGCTGTGGAGAGGAATATTTCAGCCAAGTTTAAGTTAAAACTTCAGCCAAATACAAATAACTTAAATGTAAAACTTGCTTTAACTGTAGTGTATTTGTAGGTACCTGCCCAGTCCCCCTTGGATGGATCTTTCAAAGTCAATATTCAGTGTCATGGGAGAGTTACTGTTGAAGAAAGGGGCTTTCTGACTGTTTTTGATGAAGTTCAAGGTTTTGGGGCATGGCATCGTCGGTGGTGTTTTTTATCCGGAAAGAGAATGGCTTTCTGGAAGTACCCAGATGACGAAAAACGGAAGGTATGTCAATTCTGTTACCCATTCCCCCTCTAGACTTCTTTTGTTCTGAGAAATATAGAGACAAAATTTTAAAAGAGCCAAGACAAATAATTTCTGCAGAAAATAGTATAAACCTGCTAGCTTCGACTTGTCTGAGAATTTGGTTGTGGTGATTTAAAATAAGTTACGTTCTCTTAAAGTAAGATCTGCTACTTCTCACTCTCCCCCCCCCCCCCTCCTCTTTAATGGATCCCAATGAATCAGTTGGTTGCTTCTGTTTAGTACGTTCTTTTGGAGTAAAATTTTTCTCAATATCTGTTTTTCCCCAATAGTGTTACGTCTCCTTTTCTCACTTTCAGAAATTACTGACAAATGAACCTTTTGGTAATATAGTCATACTGCCCAGCATATTAGCATTGATTTATTTCAAATTCATTTAATTCAAAAACAAGACATAGCTCTCGTGGGCAAAGCCCAGATATGATGTCTCTTAGTCATAAATAGCAAAATAAAGTTGTCTGATAAAACTTTGTCAGGATAAATACACTAAAGGACAAAAACACTTGAGATTGAGAATAAAATTGTCTGATAAAACTTGGTCAGGATAAAATAAACTAAACAATAAAAACCCTTGAGATGATTTTAATATTTTACAAAACTTGCCCCAGAGCTTTCACTGTAGCAAATGATGTTACACTAGATTGAGGTTAGTTTCAGAACTTTCTCAGTCAGTGTTCTAAGGGGCAGAATCTTATAGGGACAAAATGTTGAGGAAGGAAGGATCGATAGATGGGATGTTGTAGGAGGGAGGAGCCAAATCTTTGGCATTATTTCTCTTGGCGGGAAGAAAGGGATTCAAATTTAAATTCCTTGAGGTAAAAGGAGTAAGGTAGAGAGGAACCGCCATAAATGATTTGCAGTGATCTCTTCTGAACTCGTTCTATTTTACCAATTTCATCCTGGGTTAGTACAAAGCGCCAAACCAGACAAGTATATTCAACAAAGGGGCGGATGAAAGAGCGAATTATTAGTTTCAGCTTGTCCTTAGGAACTCAAAATTTGTTCAGTGTTTTTAGCAGTTTGATTTCGCTTTTAGCTTTTTTTTAATATTGCTTTCTTGTTCGCTCACCATGAAAGGTCAGAAGAAATCACCATACCAAGTAAAGTTATTTTATGGCTTATTAGCTCGGAAGCGATAGGAGGTTGGAAAGACGGTTGAGTGTTCTGAAGGAAAGAAAATATCGTGACCGAGGAATTGTCTTTATTCACGACCATATTTAGTTCCGCCGCCTTTGAGGTAAATTGGTCGATGAAACCAGCAACATTGCTCTTCCAATTCTTAGGTACGATTTACGTTAAGGACAAGTCAACGTATTTCCATCTGTCCTCCAGCTCAGCAGCAATTTATTTACGGGAGCGGTGGGGTCAAAAATCAGGAGAATTTAATATGAAAATATGGAAATGACGGGAGCAGTCGTAAAAATCCGGAGATGTCAGCCCCCCCCCCCCATGCATGTGTCTGAAGTGACTACGAAAGTTTCTTCTGTTTTTTAAACAAAATGACATTGAACATACTTGGTCCAAGGTCTTATCGAGTACCATAGCCTAGCTGATTGAAGCTCGTAGGATAGTATTTATAATCGAATTGATTCAAATTATTTCTGGCAAAAATCGTTTCCTCTTTGATTCTGTAATTTTTATTTCCCATACCATGTAAGAAGAGGAAAACAAATTAACAGTATATTTGTTTGCTTTTTTCTTCTCTTTCTTTTTGTTGCAAGTCTACTTTTCATTGATGTTTTACTTTATCTATCGCTTTTTGTGAAAACTTGTGCCAAATTTATTTTCAGCACTATGAATGATGAGAAGTAACGGAATCATGTGTTGTTTTTTTTTTGTCAGCTATTTTATGATTAGAAAAAAAAACTTCATCGCTTTTTAAGGTTAGAATAGTTCAAATAAAATTGTTTGTGATATGTTAAATAAGTTTATTGTAATAAAAGATGAAAATCTAACTTTTATGCCTTAAAGTATTTTTCTGTTATTTAAAATCCGAGCATAGGGTACGTTTTTTTGATAAAGAGAAATTTTCTTCTGTAACTATTTCTTTGAGTTTTGTGTCAAAGAGGCAGCGGATGGAACTCGACTCTTAACAACAAATATCCACAATTTTTGCATCCAGGCTTAGTCGACGAAGGACTAAAGCTTGAACATTAATCTATCCAAGGTTAAAATATGTTGCTAATTTAAAAGTAATATTTCTGTATTTCCAATCTTGCCTTAAATACGCCTTTTATCCATGGCATCAATCCTTTAAGTTGGACAATATTAAATTAGCAGCTATTTAAATTCATTTGGGACCTCGCCAGTCTACATATATAAAAGCGGCAGCTCAATTGAATTTGATTGTATTACAGACAACACGTCTACAACTCACTCTAAACCAAAGTATAAACACATGCTGAACAAGTACTGACAAACCTATCCTCTCCACACAAAAAAGTGACCCTTCGTCCGCGTATCCGGAAACGATTTCATACCTATGCGAACTTGGTGAGTAAATCACAAGTTCCGTAGGTGATTATACTTGTTCCGTAAAAGCTGTATTAAATTTGACTTATTGCCTCGGAGCGATTAAGTAGTACAACATTTTCCCTCTAGAGGCGCTGAGGTACGCGGGGTCACTTTTGGAGAGTTTTGACTGTACTTGTTCAGTAGATGATTATACTTTGCTCTAAACTTAGGACTAAAATTTATTGACCCCGAGTTCCACCGAAATACTCCCCTTCCTCCTTCAGGCTAACAATGGAAATGATTCTGCGTCCCGGCTGACTCAAAGAAGGACTCTAAAGCTCGAGCTTACTTATATACAGATATCTAAGCATATTGTATCGTGTATTTTTTTTTTTTTTTCTGTGACATTTTTTTTTTTCTTGTGAGAATGTGGTAAGGATCTAACCTCTGTGGTTTTTACAGAAATAACTGTACACATGACCATTGAAGCTGCATCTTATTTGGTGCAGAATCACATAAGGATTTCCAGCATGTATTAGTAGAGGTATAAAGAGGGGATGTGGCCCCTCCAAGCCCTTCCTTCACCCGATTTCTTTGACTATTTAGCGAAAGGGTGGACATGTTGCTCCTTTTTTTTAACAGGAATCCCGCAGGTATTTTCAATCTGTTTGATGGAAGAACCTACGTGGACTGGTTCCTTCTACACATCCTTCTCTCCTCCCATTGCCAATGGAGAATGAATCTGTATAATTGGATGATCAAATTGAGTCCTTGACAATTCCAGGACCACCCTTACCAACAACTTCTCAGCAGAGGTTTTTTTCTATGACTGAATATTTGGTGCCAGACGTTTAAGTGATTGGTGCTATAGACGAAAATAATGGCGTTAAGTGTAGTCGTTAAGCAAGGGAGGGAACGCGTCTCATAAGGAACGAGTCTAGTCGTTGGTTTGGTTTTTAGCCAGGGATTAAGCAAATGTCTGTTTGATATCCGTTTATATGAATTTTGTCCTAAGAATCTAAGGATCAAGTCAGTCTCAATTCGTCTACTTCTTCGTTTACTTGCGACACCCTTTTTAGAAGTACTTACAGGCTTGTGCTTTTCTCTTTCATACAAAGAAAAATCTGATATTTGAATGCTCATCAACTACTAATTTATTTGTATTCTTTTGTGAAAACATTGACATAAAAGTTTAACACAGCCAGGAAAAAAAGAGACGAAAATTTAATCAAGTAAGCAACCTTGCTAATTATAAACCTAAAAATTTAAATTAAAAAATTGACTCCCCTAGTCAAAGCTTAAAAATACCAAGCTGGTGATTCGACTTCCCAAATTATTGATTAGAATAAGAGGTGCGGATTGCGAGAATTTTTCCTCGTTAGTAATTGAATAAACGACCTTAAATTCTATTCGGTTATAGAACAAGTGCATTTTTTAATGACAGTTGAATCTTGTGAAATTTAAATCTAAAATGTGTCTGGAATGGATATGTCTTCATTCCTAAGCATCTTTAAGTTGTAATCAAAATGATTTTTTTTTTTTGTTGTTATTTGATTCCCCCCATAAAACCTTTATCTGCACTCTGTTTTCATTGAGAAATTTACTAGAGATGAACAAAGTGCATGCCTTACCGTCACACCTCCGGCACGACCTTCTAATGAGTCTGGAGATCCCTCTTCTAATCTAAGCCTGGTGCAAAAAAAAATCTTTGTTGGGAAAAAAAATTATTTTTTTTCCAATAAAATTCAGAGAAAATAATATTTTTCTGTGAAAATACAAAAAAAGATATTTTCCGAAATTGAGGGAAAGGGCAAAAAAATATAGGGGGGAGGGGCGAATGCTAATGGTTGATTGACAAAGGCTATGGGGAGAACTGAACGTGTTCGCAATGCGTCGCGTTCTTGCAAAGAAAAATATGTAAAGTTTCTGCTTTGTATGCCCTTTTGGACTTGTGATACAATCATAGTTTCAGCTTATGGGTTAACTGAGCCCCTAGCTGCAGTTCAGTAGCGTCGTTTATTTTTATTATTTTTTTCTATTTTAGACACATTGAAAAACTTTTATCCAGTTACATTGCTTTATTTTAGTTGTACTTATTTTGTGCTTTTCAGCCTTTTGAATGTTTTTTCTTTCACTCAATTCTGGACATTTGAGCTTTTTTCTTCATAATGAAGAGGTTGGATTTAGAAAAGAAGATCGACCAGGCAGATGGCTTGGCTTGAGGTTCATTCACGTTTAGAATTTACTAACACCGAGTTTTAGTTGACGTTATTTTGAGTCAACCAGATTTTTCATAAATTTTGGCTGAAAAATTCTACTTGAAAAATTCGATTGGCTTAAATTAGTGCTCGGCGAAAGCTCGGCGTTGGTAAAATCTCATTTTGAACGGGGCATTATCTAGGGAGAACTAATAGTAAGATGGATGGGTGCAATGAATAGGTAAAGAGTAGAGTAGACTGTTTTTCACATTCAAAACAGGTTCGAAAGAATAAGAGCATCAGTCTTCGAACTAAGATTAGCATACTAGAAGTTGCGACACGAGAATCGTTAAATATGGCTCAAAAATGTGGGTGCTATGAAAATCTAAGAAAGATGTACTAATTTTTTCTCGATGAATTGTCTCAATATAAGCTTAAGTATTCGCTTAAGTAACTGTATATGAAATAAGGAACTTTGCAAAAATGTGGTTGATCCCCGCTATGCCTACTATTAGCTGAAGGAGGACCAAACTTGTGGAGGTGGGCAAAATGTTGAAGTAGGACAAAAATGTAGTTGATCACCGCTAGACCTACTATTAGCTGAAGGACGACGAAACAATAAGCAGACCATATATGAACTGAACGGAAAGAGGCTGTACGTAAAGATTTCCTGGAAGTGTGACTTAAATCGGAGGGAGCAGCGCAAAAAGTTGAATTTAGTTTCTTTTGTGTCCCTCAGCTAAAAACCGAGGGGAAAAGCCCTAAAAGTCCTCCTGGGAAATAAATGAATAAAATAGGAAGTTTGCTAATTCTGGCAGATTCTTGTCAAGAAATTCAAGAACATCTTGTGGATAATTGGTAATTTGCGACGAGTGAATGTTCACCTTCTTCGTAATTTCGAATATTCTAGACAACTATTGAGATGTTCTTCCTTGATATTCAATTTGACATATTTGTAAAAATAAAACAGAAATAGTGACACCTTTTAATGTGAATTATATTTGCTCAGTTGCTAGATGTTAGCTCTTTTTTTAAAGTGTCAGTGACAAGAATGGAAGTGTCTTTGTTATTTGAGTTATGTGTGTGCCAAGCATTGAACATACAGTTTACCTGCCTATTGATTATTATAGCCCGTCTTGTACAAGTTTTAGTGACCCTGGGGGTCTTAATGGGCCGCCGACTCTTTCTTTTCAAAATTTTCATTCGGAACTGTGATTTGTAATATTGATAGCCTTAAAGTTTTCCTTAATGCTCTTGCGCTGAAACACATCTGCCAGAAATGTGCATAGAATTTTTTTTTTTTCTTGGGGGGGGGGGGGGGGCTTGTCAAAAACTGAAAGAATTAGTTAACTACGTGAGAACTATTCGAACAAAATCGTAAAAACAAGGAAATTATAGAAGGGTATCTTGAGCTTCCGCCCCCTCCTACCCTCCTGTCTCCTTTTTGCACACTAATTTTTCTAAATTTTGATCTGTGTAACCGTTTTTGTATTTGAACTAACTGGTATAAAAGTTGTCATTCATGTGAGACAGTCTTCTGAGGATCATCTTTGGTGTCGATGATTTCTAAGGATTGTATTGTATATCCTACTTCATTTTAGTTACTAATTTTTTGTATTTTTAGGAGCCAATGAGTATTATTGATTTAAGGGATTGCATTACCCCTGAGGCCAGTGCCGTGCCACGTGAGTTGTGTGCCCGGCCGAACACATTTATGCTCGTGCTGTCTCGGCCAACTCAGTCCGGGGATTCAAACTCTTTGGTCATGACTATACGAAAGAACAGAACACTTACTAGGTAATTCAATTTTTACCTTTTTAATTCCTACCTAGTTCATTTAGGGCTAAAATATCGAAAAAAAATTTTGGTTTTCTTCTTTTTTTTTTTGGTAAAGAAAATGAATATTTATAATCTTAAAGTGAGTGCGAGAAAACTTTCAATGTGTCTACAATATCTAAAGAAATGGCTGATATACAATTGGATGTTTTATTATAGTTCAAACATTTTTCGATAATGCTTTATTTCTTATTTTAGTATAAACTTACTTGGGAGGTTTTAATGACACTTTTCTGAAATGTTGACAGCGTTAAGTGTAATAGTGTTTTTTTTTCACGATTTTTTGCTATAAAGTTATTAATGCTGTACCGCCTTCATCCTGCTTTTTGCTACGCCAACAGTCTTGAAATTGTTTAAGAAAGCTTTATTTTGTTGTACTCTATTCTTAAATATTTTTGTAAACCGGAATAACTTGCCATAACAAAGAATAAAAATAAAGAAATGAATATCGAGAATGGAGTTTAATAAGACCAACAAAAAGGCTAGACGAAACAAGACGAATATTTCTGGAGCATTAATTAAAAAAACTTTTTCCACAGAATAAGTTTTTCAAAGAAAAGTAAAGAACTCCATTAAACAAAAATGAGCAAAAATAAAATTAAATAATCTACCAAGCGTGAAACTACCACAAATCAGCAATAAATGAAACCCAAAACGAACAGAAATGTCAATATATAACCGAGTCAAACTCAAAGCGAGCAGAAATTAACATAGGTTGGGCTGAAAACCCCTATGCCTTCCCAAGGCCAGAACAAAATTTTCACTTTACTGAAAAAATATAAATGTTTTTACTTTTATAACTTTAATAAATCAAATAATATTAACATTTTGATTACTAAACATCAGTATGTGTATATCAAAGTGACAATGCACATTCATTTGTATTTTTTCAGTAAAGTGCAAATTTTGTTCTGACCTGGGGAATGCATAGGGGTTTTGCGCCCAACTTATGTTAATTTCTGCTCGCTTTGAGTTTGACTCGGTTATTTATTGTAAATTCTGTTCGTTTCGGGTTTCATTATTTATCGATGCTGATTTGTGGTAGTTTCACGGTTGGTAGATTATATGATTTTATTTTTGTTCCTTTTTGGTTTAGTGGAGTTCTTTACTTTTCTTTGAAAAACTTATTTTGTGGAAATGTTTTTTTAATTAATTTTTGTTCGTTTTATATTGACATAATCTTTTTAGGGAAAAAGAAAATAACACTTTAAATCTTTTCTTTTTTTAAAACTTTACAGTTTGGCCTGCTATGTGTACGCTGGAGACAATATTTCATCAAAACTTAACCATATACACCCTTTTAAATATATGGACACAAACAGTACTGTTTAATTTAGTTTCATACCTCCTCTAGTTGACCTGAAATGGAAAACTTGATACGATTCGCAAAAAAATCTGTTTACGTTCTTTGATAGCTTGTGCAATGTTTAGGGATTTAATCTGTATACCGATCGCGCCAACTGTGCCGTTGAGGTTTAGAGCTGTGAACTTGCACCTTATAAAGTTTTCCGATCGCGCCCCTTGTAATGCAAAGGTTTGTGCCAATTGTGCCATCGAGGACTGTGCCTCTGAAATGGGGAGCAAGGCAAATGGATGACCGCGCCATTCTCAATTTTAGAGAGAAAGTAAAATGTGTAACAACGTAAGTGTAACCTCTTTTCTTCGAATTATCTCCAAATCAGATTCCTTAGGGAGCGCTGCCCATGGAGTACAATTGAACTAGTTATCGACTATGCGATGCTAGATACAGACATATACTAAAAACAAACACAAATAGAAAAGTAATGGATTTATTAAACTTACATTTCAGGTGTACAACAATGTATGTATATGAGCAAGGCTTCACTTCAGTCAGAATAATAATTTCATAATTGCTCGGAGAATGGTCGGAACTTAATGTCTGTAATTATAATGCCTGGGTTCTGAACAATAATTATAAAAATAATGACAATAGAGACAATTCATAATTGACGCGAAAAACACTTTTCTTCACTTTATCACACTAGTCTTGATTCTGCGTGCTAAGAGCTATTTCACGATTGGCTAAACTCCTGTTGAGGGCCTGGTACCTGGTCATTACGCTTGCAAACTAAACTCATTAGACTATCTGCCCATACAATAATTTATTTTCAGTATTTTGATGATTAGAAATTCATACTCCTATGATAACTTGAAACTTCCTGTGAACTTTGTATCTCGTGATTTTTTATTGCCAAGTATCTTCGCGAAATTCAAAACCGTCTTCCTTTAGCTGAGAATAAAATGCATTTTTTCTTTTGCTGATTAAGAATTTAGACTCAAGTTTGAAACGGGATTTAAGCTTATTTAGAGGGAGTTTAATTTATGTCGGAAGTATCCTTAGAAGGAAAGAATTTTATTTTTTTTGTATTTTAAATATATTACATATTACTCACAGTACACTTGGATACACTTACACTATTTTGATTTGGTTAAATTTTAAGAGCAGAAGTAGCCCCGAAAGTTTGAACATAACACCCCCAGTCGTTCTTGGGATACTGCTGAAATGCCTTATTTGGAAATAGCATTATCACAGTGCATTTTGATTTAATCTTAAGGCAACATTTAGTTTTTAAACATAATGGGCAAGTGGGAGGGGGATTAGTTGCCGTCCAATCACTTTCGACTATTAAAAAGGGCATCAGCCCATTCTATTTTCAATCGAATAAGCCCTTTTCGAAGTTCACATGACAACTCCTTTGATATAAAGTGCCCTGGTCTAAACAACAACAACAACAAAAATAATACATTATACGCACATCGATCTTTACTATAAAAATGTCAAGCCTTCCAATCACTTTCGACTATTAAAAAAGACACTAGGCCTTTCGATTTCAAATCGAATGAGCCCTTTTGGAAACGACAACGCTTTCTATAAACACCTTATATGTCCCCAGGGCATAAATTACAACCCTTACTCTAAGGTCTGTTAGGGTGGTTGTCATCCTCTAAGACCGAATTTCCAGAACATTCAACTACGTTAAACAAAATAGGTATCTCAAAATTTTGATTGGATGTATTTTGAGAATCAATCGGCATGAGAGGGGCGGTAGTCGCTCTCAAATAATTTTTAAGTTTTAACAAGGACCCAAGACTTTTTAATTTCCAATTAAAACAGCTCTTTTGAAGTTTCTACGACAAAACTTTCAATACAAAACTTCTATGCCCCCACGGAATAAATTACACCCCGTGCTCTGAGTGCAGGGGGTGGGTGTTATTCTCATAGACCCAATTTCCAGAACATTCTATTACGTTAAACAAAATGGGTGTCTGAAAATTTTGATTGGATGTATTTGGAGGAGTGGTGGGCGTGAGAGGGGGTTAGTTAGTTACCCTCCAATCACTTTCGACTATTACAAATAGCACTAGCCCTCTCAATTTCGAATTGAATGAGCCCCTTTTGAAGTTTTACGACAACTCTATCTATAAAAACCTTATATGCCCCCAGGGCAGAACTTACAGCCTTTGCTCTTGGGGCTCTGGG